>NC_080542.1:87279561-87579561 GCF_028640845.1 Ahaetulla prasina
TGAAGAAATTAATTGAAATTAAGATATAAAACTGAAAAGAAGTAAAGAAGGAAGAAGTATATTGTTTAAGAAAAATAGTCAAACAGATGAAATGTGAAAGATAGAATGGTTTATAGGTGAAAACAATTGAAAGTGGGATGCAAAATTGGATAAAAATGAAACGTTAGTAAATGATGTATCCTAATGAAAGAGAAATATAATTATCAAACTGGGAATAAGAACTTAAAGAAAACAAGAGGTGGAAGGTTGAATTAACTAAAAAGCTGTAAGGTAAAAATGGAATAAATTGAAAAACAATGTTAATAAAACATATGAGGGAAATTCTGAGAAATATATTCAATAAATGGGAAAATCGGGGTTGTCTGGACACCATCGTGAAAAATATTAAAATGAAAATGATTACAGCAATAGAGGAATAAAATAAAATAAGAAGGAGAGAGATGGAAGAAAGGGAGAAGAGAGAGGAAAAGAAGAAAGGGGAGAGGAAGAAAGGGAGGGGAAATAAGAGTAGGAGAGAAGAATGGAGGAGGGGAGAAAGGAAGGGGAAGTAGAGAAGGAGTAAGAGAGGAGAGAAGAAAGTAGGAACAATAAAAGAAGGGAGGGAGAGGAAAGAGAAAGAGAAGAAAGATTGCTGTAAAACGGAAGAAATGAAATGGAAGAAAGACAACCTCGAACATGTTTGAATACATTAGGATAAAAACTGAATTAGTTAAAAAACAATAAAAGAGAATATATTTTAGTAAAAATGGAGAAATTAAAACTTGAGGGCAAAAAAAGATATGGTTTATATAAATGAGCATAGAAATATTAAGACATGATTAAAAATATGGAAAGAGAATATTTTTTCTACCTTATTTTATTTATTTTATTTTGTCACAACAGTATATATAAGCATAAGCATGAAACAACTATACAACATATAAGTGTATATATAATGAAAGGAAACAATAGGACAGGAACGCTAGGCACTTTTGTGCTCTTATGCAATTAAGTAAAATGTATTCGGATATGTTAAGTTGTATAAGATATGATATGGCCAATACTCTGTTCATAAAATATGTGGGTGTATACGTGTGTGGGGAAAAAATCAATTAAAAATTGATTTTTAAAAAACTGCTTTTCCAAATGGTAGCATGGATAGTAGAAGTAAGGCAGCCCATGAAAACAGTCTCATAGAAAATCCACAGTGTAATGTCTTTTTCCAATCAACATGGCTGAGGCATACATTTGCACCCAGTCTCTTCTGATTTGATTTTAAATAAATAATATATTTGTGTTATTATTTTGTTATGGAAACTGAAGAAAAAGTAAATACATAATAAAAAGGCTTACAGTTTTCCCTGCAGCAGTAAGTTCACAATGTATTATATGGATACTAATATCTTTGGCAAGATCTTTTTATAAGACTATGGAGCAGTGATGAAATGCAAATGTTTTTGCTACCAGTTCTGTGGGCGTGGCTTGGTGGGCATGGCTTGATGGGCATGGCCAACTCTTTTTTTTTACTTTTTAAAGCATTTTTACTACCTATTCGCCTGAACCAGTAGTATAAAAATGCTTTTAAAAAGTAAAAAAAAAAAGCTTGATGATCTCACAGTACAATTGTGATCGTCAGACCCTTTTTTTCCTTTTTAAAGCATTTTTTTTACTACTGGTTCACCCGAACCAGTAGTTTTTATCACTACTGGTTCACCTGACCTAGAGTGAACCAGAAGCATTTCACCCTTGCTATGGAGACATTATTGACATTTAATACTTATTCTGTTTCAAATAATCATAAATGCTGAATATTGAGCATTTAAACGTTAGATAAAAGCAAATTACATATTATTACTTAAAATGTGTTATAATGTTTCAATGCTTTACTTGATCAAAACCTTGATTAAAAAAACAGTGAGTTTAATAGAGTGCTCCAATGTAGCATGAGTTAAAAATTGAAGTGAATTAATGACAGTGAAATAACCTGGCATTTTCAGGCTGATCAGTACTTCCTTATCTTTTTAGAGAATGGACTGCTATTCTTAATCAAATGCACTGATTTGTTTGGCAGCTTTTTTCAACTGATTTTATGCTCAAGCTTATTCATTTTGTCTGTATCTGCCAATTGCGATAGTACCTAGTAGGGCTGTAATCTTGTGATCAGAGAGTCATGCTCACTTAATTCACACTGATTTCAACTTAAGGTCAAGGGACTGGGTGGCAAAATGGCAAAATACAGCTGTGTACTCTTGCTCACACAAATGTTGCTCCAAAACAAAAGGGATATCAGCTGTACAAATAAATGATTACAGGATTGCATGCAGTGTTCTTTGTGGGCCTCATAATCCTGTAATTTCTAGTATCAGTAAATAGAACTTGCATTTTGAAAGAATAAATACATTCAAATCTTCCCCAGAGATGTTTTTTCTTCCCTATGTGAGGTTTAGAAACAAAACAAAATTTAGCATTATTGGAGTAAGAATCCTCACTCCTTTGTAGTATATTGCATTGGCTCTTTCTATAGAAATTCTGGATAATATTTTGAGATAGATTTCATATTATTTATCTGAATCAGAAAAATAAAATATCCAGTTCTTGGTTTGGGCTGATAAACAGGATGGACGCATGCTGATCAATTGTTCATTTTCTAACAATATCCACTTAGGAATTATGATAATTTTGATAACTCCCTTATTAAGCTTCAAGCGGGAAAAAGCCTGTGGTCCAGATGATTCCTGCCCTAAAGGTTCTGTGGCATTTTAGAATTCTACATTCTCCAAGAATAAAGGAGAATATTTGTAGCTCAGGGTTGAAATGAGAGCTCCTTGGTGTTCTCTGAACTTGCATGTTTTATTGCAGATGTTTCATTACTCAAACTAGGGTAGCACTGATGATGACTGCAAGAAAACAAGTACACTCAGAGAGCACCAAACTGGATATCTTGTAACCTGCAATACTTCCCTTTTCATTTTATAAACCCGCTACTGTTCTGTGATTGGGTTTTAAATTGGAGGAGAAAAGAACATTCATTCCAAAGGACATTATGAATGGTGCCAAGGTTTTTCAATGTCCCATCATCATTTAAGAAACTCTTAGGGGGAAACATGACAACTTAATATTGACAACAATTATTGTATCATAAAGGATATGAGTGGCATCATGGATTGGGGTGTGGGGGGGTGCCGGCTACCAGCTCTGCTTGTCTCTTACAGCTGGGTGGTGTGGGCGGGGGGAGATGCATGAGCTATTCTGAGATGAGGCTCTTTTGTTTGTGGTCGCACTATAGCACCATTTAGTTTCACTTACGTAATGTGAACTAAACTTATGCGCAGGTGATACAAATTTTCAGAAATTTAAATTGTCACGGGGAATTTTATGAAAACCTAATGAATTTTTTTTTTAAATAATGCTATGAAATTTTTTTTAATTTTTTTTAAAAAGGAAAGTGCTTCAGTATCAGACAAAACCCCTACCGCCCACCATGAAAGCTGGAATGCCCACTAGTGGGCAGTAGGGACCAGGTTGACTACCAATGGTCTGAACTATTATTTTTTTACCACAGTCCCTCAGACTACTTCAGTTGGTCTGCATGAGGTGGCAGCGAAAGGAGCTGGAAAGATTAGTGAAGGGGTGTGGCTTCCCTGGGGTGTGTGTGGGAGGGTTTGGCCTGTCTGAAGGGCCCTCAGGTAAGCCTGAAGTAAACAGTAAGGCTGGTCATGGAATCAGAATTGGCTGGATGCAAGAACCAATGCCACCTGTGGCCCTGGTGTGCTGCTCACTTACGTGGGTCAGCCTTACTGTTTGAAGGCTGAACAAAGCCTTCAACTGAGCAAGGAAGCACTGCAGGGCCAGGCCCTTCACACCTGTGTCCAGCTCACAAGAGTACGCTGTGCTGGGGCAGGAATGAGACCCAGTCCCATGGAGCCTGCTGACACTTGGGTGGGGAGAATGAGAAGAATGGTGAGGCTTTGCACCAGCTGGCAGTGAGCAAGTCAAGCAGTGCTGGCTGGCTGGCTGGCTGGTTGGGGAGGGGAATTCATTAGATGGCTGCTGCTGCCAGCAACTTAAATGCTCTGATTGAAGCTAGAATTCACTATGCCAGGGGATAAATGAGAGGTCCTGCTGTCCCGCAGAGCCTGCGCTACTTGAGTGGTGAGGATGAGGAGAAAAACAGTTGTTTAGTTGGCTCTTCCCCTTTCCCCGCCACTGCCAGCCATTTGAATGCCCCAACTAAAGCAGGGATCATGCTCTCTCTCTCTCTCTCATACACACACAGAGAGTTTGGAGAGCACCCTCCTTTCTCTGTCTCACTGCAGCGCCTCAGTGCCTGGCTGGTGGGGTACTCAGGTAAACCAGTGCTGGGAGAGGGGGGGATCCCCCCATACTTTGTACTCCACCACCACCCTGCCTTGCTGCTCAGGTGGCTCCTGTTGCCTGTGCCACTGCCAGCAGCTTGGGTGCCCTGTATGGATCATCCCATTTGCATGCAAGCATGAAGTCTCATTAAATAGTTAAGTGGAAAGTAGTTGGGAAGAACGGAGGAGCAGGAGACTGGCAAATACTTTTCACACCGAGAATGAAAGTTTCTGGGTCCCTGACTCTTCAAAAGAGGTGCCTGAATCTGTGTTATATTATAGCACCCAGAAGCGTCCATTCTTAGCTCAAAAAGCATTTCCCAGCCAACTCTCCTCTTTTTTCTTCAAAGCAAAGACAAAGAAACAGAGAAACAAAGAGAGGAGACAGGACATGT
This sequence comes from Ahaetulla prasina, assembly GCF_028640845.1. NCBI lineage: Eukaryota > Metazoa > Chordata > Lepidosauria > Squamata > Colubridae > Ahaetulla > Ahaetulla prasina. The sequence continues at coordinate 87,284,291 of NC_080542.1, forward strand.
TTGCAAAGTAAAGTGAACCTTGTGGCAGGAAGGGAGGGAGAAAGGGTTGGGGAGGCCTTGAGGGCCTGTTCTATCATTAGTCCCCCTTGGTCTTCCCCATCCTGAGATACCTTTTGTGCACTTGGTATTCTTGAATTGTGAGCTCTTAGAAATTGTGAGCTCTTAGGAAAGTATCCTCTCCTTGTGTTTTGCAAACAGCTATTTCCAGTGGAGAAAACAGGACAAGGAAAGAGGGGAAGAGAGCAAGGAAGGAAAAAGAAGGAAAGAGGGGAAGGAAGAAAAAAGGAAAGAAAGAAAGAAAGAAAGAGAGAGAGAGAGAGAGAGAGAGAGAGAGAGAGAAAGAAAGAAAGAAAGAAAGAAAGAAAGAAAGAAAGAAAGAAAGAAAGAAAGAAAGAAAGAAAGAAAGAAAGAAAGAAAGAAAGAAAGAAAGAAGAGGGAAGGAAAACGAAGGGAGGGAGGAAATAAAGGAAGGGAGGGAGGGAGGAAGATTATAATGAGAGAGAGAGTGAGGGTAAATCCCACCTTAGCATTTGACCACCAGTAGCCCTGCTGCCTTTTGCCACCCCCTTGTCCCCTTCGGACCTCTTCTGGTAGTCTCCCATCCTATCACTGAGGATGTTTTAGTTACAAAGCCAGGTCTTCTCATAAGGAGATGGAGTGGACCTCCCTCTGACCCACACACTTTGCCCTCCTGCACATACCATGAGCAACCTGGCCAAGGAGAACCAGCACAGCAGCAGTGGGAGCTGCCCACACCTACCAAACCACCCCAGGCTCCCTCCCCAAAGTCAATCACAATCTTGATTTGGCCCTCAATGAAATTAAGTTTGACACCCTTGGTCTAACCCATGTGGTTTTGTGACTTAAGGTGGGACTTGTACACATGGTTTTCCAATTTCTAACCTGATGTCTTAAGCAATCTTATTCTTTACAGTTGTCCTATAATTTTCCTTTATTTAATGAGTTTTCCTTTATTTAAAGTTGTTGGAATAGGATGGTTTTTCAATTAAGTAATAAATAATTTAAGGATATAACTTCTGGATCAGGGATACATTTGTGTGGTTCAATTTTGATATGTACTTCTTTAATTTTCATCTTTGAATTACTATATGAACTGGAAAACCATCATCCTTCCTTCCGTGTTTGCTGATCTCCAAATTTGGATAAACAGCATTTTTATTTAAAAAAATAATCAAAACTTCTTTCAAAAGTAGAAAGTATATGCAACATACACTGCCATCTGTGTGGAAGAGATTGCTTTTAATTGCAAAAATTACAGTTAAATACATAAACATCTGAATATTATTTTTAGAATTTTGGGGTAATTGAATTTTATTAATGATATTCTTGAATAAATGATCTTGGAGCTTTTGGAGTTTCCTTCTCTCCTTTTAAACTTATTTGTCAATAAATGTAGATATCGGATTATATCTGTTCTTTTAAGAGTAAGTCTTGAATTTAGAGGGGAAAAGGTTAAGGAATTAAAATATTTTAAATGTTTTATTGTTTGAAGTTGATAATTTGCTTCTTTTTTAATAAATTGGTTTATGTTAATTGAAAAATATCCGATCACACATGTACAGACTTTTTTATTTTATATATTTTATATTTTCATTAATTTCACAGCTACTGTATGTTAGGGTCTTATTGGAAAGCATTCCTCCCCCCCTCCATGCTTTGCTAGGACTGTAGGAAAAAAACTTAAAAAAAGATTTATTATCAAATAATTGAAATATGAAGCTGATCATATGCTCCATCACTGAAGTCTTGATTTTATACCCGCTTCTTTAAATTCGATGATCTCTGGCTGTTTTGAAATTACAGTATTTAATTACATGCTCAATGTATTGAAAGCATCAGGTTGTGCAAAGCTATTTTATGTGTTTTAGTTTTGTAGTTTATTGGTTTTGTTTATAGGATTAAAAATCTAAGGTTTCCTACACAGTTTTGCAAATGAACTTAGGATAACATAGCTCTTACACATTACTTTGATAAATCTGTTAATATTTGTAAAGCTTATTGAAAGTACTAAAAAAAAATCCCCAGAAGTGCTGCTGCTATTATTTCAAAGCAAGCTTTCACAAAAGAGCTTCCTGTTGCTCCTTTATGGTGTGAAGGAGAGGAGAAATAATACGACAAAGGACTGTCATCTGTCACATCACTGTTACTCATATTCTGTGACCTTTCCAAATCATCTTTGATTGTCAGCTGAATTATTACTGTTATTATCTAATATTAATATTCACTGGATATATTTGATATATTAATGTTCACTGGATATATTAATTCCAATTTTAATAATATCCAGCATCGCCTTAGTGGAGGGGCAGGTAATTTTATGGGCACAAATACTTTCTATATCAACATCAGCATCAACAATAACATCTACACACATGGATGAACACAATGGAAGTAATCTTTGAATTTCCAGCAATATAGCATTTGCATTTGTACATTGAGCCTACCTATCAGATAGACTATGTTAATAATTTTCTTTAGTGCTGAAAATCTGTGGGAAATTGGTCCTCTGTTTAACACTGAATTCCAGTCATATGATTTCAGTAGAAATCAGTGTGCGTGCATGTGTGTGTGTGAATAAAAAGAGAAATAATGGATCATAATCCAACTGAGCAAGCAATATCAGGAAAGATGGCCACTAATTTCATTCAGCAAACAGTCATTTATCATGCTTAAAACAATTCAACGGCCAGAGGATCTATTTTTATATCTCCTTTATATTATTTTAACATATTTAAGGCTAATAATTGCTGTTAAATAGTCATTTCATTGATTGTATGTCAGCTTTCTGGTGAAATTTCATAAAACAGTTTGCCTGAGAAATGATGCAGGACAAATGAAATTCAAGAAATTATATTGTATCTCTCAAGGATGTAATGTTTTAATAGAGAATTAGAGCTAATCAAATATGGCTACAAAAATCTAAAACGATTGATAGATAGCAGCAAGCCAAGAGATAAAAATCTTTTTGAAGTGATTGTTCACATTTTTCCAACTCATTGTCAAGCCTGAAGCTGACTTGGCTATGGATGGTCCCTTTTCATTGGGGCTTTTCTATTGGGATTTATTCTAACATGGCTTCAGGTTGACACAGTTTGGAATTGAAGGGGGAGAGTAGAGATACATGGAGTTTTGCAGCCAAAACAATATAGCTCTCTTATGAGTCAGAGACATTCCAATGGTTAGTTGGCCAGAAGAGGAGGACAGAAGTCACCAAGCAACCAGCCAGTATCCTGATTGGACAATGTGATTTATTGTTTTGAAAAAACAAGGAACTTTTATTTTTAATGTGGTGGAAAGCACGGGAACCTTCAGTACTGGCTTTCCACAAGTTTGTGCCAAGATGATGTATCTGAATAAACCTCTTCTTTGAGGAACCAAATTGCCTCGGAGTTCTGTTTGCAATGGGTACGTTAATTGGAACCTGACACTCATATTTGTGAGTTACATTTTAAAGTTTGCAATTTATACCAATTTGATGTAAATATAGATGAGGGGATAGAAGGGGAACCACATGAAATTTTCAGACAACACCAAGCTGGTAAGAATAACCAACATTCCTGAAGATAGGCTCAAGATAGAGATGCATCTTGACCAACTTGAATACTGGGACCTATCTAACAAAATAAAATTCAATGGTGAAAAAAGTAAGGTTCTACACTTAGCCAAGAAAAACCAAATGCACAGGTATGGAATAGGTAGTATGTGTCTCAACAACAGTAACTGTGGGAGGGATCTAGAATCACTTAAACATGAGCCAGCATTGTGCTGCAGCCACCAAAAGTTTTAGACTGCATTAACAGAGGAATAGAATCAAGCTCATGTAAAGTGTTAGTATCATTTTATAATGACTTCATAAGACCACACTTGGTATATTGCATCTAGTTTTGGTTGCCATGATATTAAAAATAAAGATGTTGAGACTCTAGAAAGAACTCAAAGAAGAGCAAAAAAGATGATTAGGGACTGGAAGCTAAAACACATTAAAAACGGTTGCAGGATATGCAGGTTGCAGGTTACATACTGGATGTGTCTGATTTAATGAAAAGAAGAACTAAGGATGACATGATAGCAATGTTCAAGCAAAGGGGCTGCCACAAAGAAGAGAGGGTCAATTCTCCAAAGTATCTGAAGGCAGAACAAGAAGTAATGAATGGAAACTAATCAAGGAGCGAACCAACATAGAAATAGGGAAAAATTTCCTGACAATGAGAAAAATTAATCAATAGAACATTCTGCCTTCAGATTTCAAAAACCACTGGAGGTTTTTAAGACAAGATTGGACAACTTCTTTTCTGAAATGGTATAAGCTCTCCTGCTTGAGCAAAGGGTTGGACTAGAAGACCTCCAAGGTCCCTCCCAATCATGATGATGGGCATCTATAATATTCTATAGCTTCATTTAGTTGTATTATGTTGTACTTCACCTTGTTGAATTACAGTTGCTATTATGGCATAAGACTTACAATAATTCAATATGTCAAGAGTCTAACTTTTGTTATTTCTCATTGAAAGCAGAATAACAGAATTGGAAGGGACCTTGGAGGTCTTCTAGTAGAACCTACTAGATACAGGAAATTCTGTATCATCCCAGCCATCCCATCTGATAGTGAAGAAAATGAATGAAAGAAACTTGCTTTATGGAGGCTATTTCCAGTCAAATAATAAAAGGTGTTTCCAGATGGGCAGTGCAAGACAACCTAGTACAATTTTTTTAAAAAAAAGAAAACACAAAAGAAACATGGCTGGAAAGGTGAAGAGTTATTTAGGAAAAAAAGTAATGGCTATCCTGTGTAATTTTGTGAACAAGGAGGTAGCTCAATATAAACGTTCTGGAAATATTATAAATGCCTGCACTGCAGGTTGTCTGCCTGTTATGAAGAATAAAGGCGATACTTGTGAACTCATTGAAATTTAAAAGGAGCATGCGGGCAATGTTTCCTCATTAGAAACATTAGTGGCAGGAAGGAAAAAAGAAAAGCAAAATCACTGTAGCTCTCATTTTTATGTGTGATAACTTGGAAGAAAAACTTCAGCTTAGCAGTATTAAGTCTCAGTAAATAGCAGAACATCAGATAAGCTTTCTAAGAAGAAACTAAAAAGTTATCTTTTTTCTGTTTTTTAAAAAAACATTTGACATCTGTATTTTGACTCTGGAAGTTTGCTTCAGAATAAGAAAGGATCTTCTCTTTTGGACAGAATGAAAAAATTCTTTTGGCCTTTGGAAATTCTCCAAATGTGGGCAGAAAATTTAGATGGATAGTTCTTTTATAAAAAAGTATCCATTCCAGTTACTTTCAAAAAATTCTGAAGGAAAGGCCATTATAATGATAGCACTTCCAAAGCAATCAACAAAACATAGCAAGAGTTTCATCATTATAGTTTGTCTTGGGATTTAATTGAAGTTGGGAAACCAGAGAAGCTGCTGCTGCTGTTGTTGTTAGTTGCGAAGTCATCTCTGACCCATTGCGACCCCATGGACAACATTCCTCCAGGCCTCTACCATCCACTACCATTCCTTCCTGTCCTCTACCATCCACTGGAGTCCATTTAAGCTCACACCTACTGCTTCAGTGACTTCATCCAACCAACTCATTCTCTGTCGTCTGATTCTTCTTTTTCCCTCAATTTTTCCCAGCATAAGGGTCTTCTCCAGTTAGTCCTTCCTTCTCATTAAGTGGCCAAAGTATTTCAGTTTCATCTTCAGGATCTGACCTTCTAAGGAGTAGTCAGGATTGATCTCCTCTAGCACTGACTTGTTTGTTCGCCTTGCAGTCCATGGGACTTTCAGGAGTCTTCTCCAGCACCATAGTTGAAAGGCCTCAATTCTTTGGTGCTCAGCCTTTCTTATGATCCAACTTTCACAGCCATACACTGCAATTGGGAAAACCATAGCCTTAACTATACGCACTTCTGTTTTCAGGGTGATGTCTCTGCTTTTTAGTACACTGTCTAGATTTGCCATAGCTTTCCTCCCCAGGAGCAGAGAAGCTGTAGAGAGATGTTTTAGCACAAAAGACAGGGATTTATATATACCTATATTTTGGGCATTTTGAGGCCAAATAAAAGAACTTCAAATGTCTCATTCAAAATATTTTTTGAAGCAAATTTCAGCAAATGGAATTAGAACTGGTAAGAAACCTCAAGAGAATATATCTCTCTGCTACTACAGGTTTTCCTCAATTTACAAACATTTATTAGTGACCATATGAAATGATGAAAATGTTGAAAAAAAGGACTTACAACCGTTCCTCACAGTTACAATTGTTGCAGCATCTCTGCGGTCACATGATCAAAATTCAGATTTTTGCAACTGGCATGGATGTATGATGATTGTAGCATTCTGGGGTCACATGATTATCATTTGTGACCTTCCCAGTCGGCTTCCGACCAGCAAAGTCAATTGGGAAAGCCAGCTTTGCTTAATGATTATGTGCTTCATTTAACAACTGTTTTATTCACTTAACCATAGTAAAAGGTTGTAAATAGGGTGTGATTCACTGAACCACACTTAGCAGTTCTGGTCTCAATTGGGATAATAAGTTAAAGACATCTGTTGTTGGTAATTTGGATTGTTAGGAAAATAAAATACAGAAGAAGATGGAAGTAAGTCTAGAATCTTCCAATATTCTAATGTTCTAGTTAGAAGAAGGATGGGCAACCTCCTCAAGCTAAGAGCTAGGCTTTATCTTAGTGTGCAGTTTGAAGCCAATGATGGTCACTGGCTTCAAATGATGATAAATTATCAAAAACATTTTTAACATGCATCACCAAAGATGTGCTGGAGCTAGCTTGTACTGATTTGCAAAAGTTCATTGTTAAAGCTTTGGGAACATGGTGAGACAGTGAAAGCAGAGAAGAGCCCCAGATATCTATTGTTTTGATCAGCAGTTTTTGTAGTGTGGCAAGGCAATAGCAATGGAGCCACTGCAGCTGTTTAACATTTATCAGCACATCACTGTGCATCATAAACAGTTCATGCTTGTAAAAAGGGGTGTATCTTTGATCAACCAGTAGTGCTGGTTGTCGTTTAAAACCAAAGATTTGAATATCGAATAATATTAAATTAAGTGTCACGTTAATCCATAAAAATAGATAAAGTCAAAGTTTTGCAACAACTGTGGAAGGGCTCTGGGCATCTAAGATTATGAAATAGGTACATACCCAATTCAGTTCTAAATCTCATAGAACAAAAATGGGCTCCTTGCCTGATGATGCATAATGCTATGATCATTAGCAACAGTCATATTTATCTTCAAAAAAGGTGACTCCAGAATTATAGACCAATCTCTCTTTGTTGTGTTACATGTAAAGTCATGGAATCCATCATAAACCAATCCATCACCCTCCACTTAGCAACAAATAACTTACTTTCTGATAAACAATTTGGTTTCAGGAAAATTTTGTCATGTAAGCTGTAACTCATACACTGCAAAAACATCTGGACCTCTCAACTTGACCAGGGCAAAGCAAAAGATGCAATTTACAAAGCCTTTGATTCAGTTGTGCACAACAAACTACTTCTGAAACTTAAATCTTATGGCATTTCTGGACTCCTACATAATTGGATAGCTGTGTTCCTGTCAAACAGGCAAAAAGTGGTCAAAATAGGCAGCACCCTATCAAATCCTGCACCTGTCAACAGCGGTGTTCCCCAAAGCAGCATTCTAGATCTAACAGTCTTTCTGCCGCTGGGTGAGGTCATCAGTGGTTTTGGGGTGAGTTATCAACTGTATGCGGATGACACCCAGCTGTACATTTTCACCCCTGACCACCCCAATGAAGCTGTTGAAGTGTTGTCTCGGTGTTTGGAGGCCGTGCGGGTCTGGATGGGGAGAAACAGGCTCAAGCTCAACCCCTCCAAGACTGAGTGGCTGTGGATGCAGGCATCCGGTACTGTCAGCTGCAACCGCTGCTGACTGTTGGAGATGAATCATTGGCCCCAATGGAGAGGGTGCGCAATCTAGGCGTTCTCCTGGATGGACGGTTGTCTTTCGAAGATCACTTGGTGACCGTCTCCAGGAGAGCTTTTTACCAGGTATGCCTGGTTCGCCAGTTGTGCCCCTTTCTAGACCGTGATTCCCTATGCACGGTCACTCATGCCCTCGTCACTTCTCGCCTGGACTACTGCAATGCTCTCTACATGGGTCTTCCCTTGAGGAGTACCCGGAGGCTCCAGTTGGTCCAGAATGCAGCTGCACGGGTGATAGAGGGAGCCATTCGTGGCTCTCATATAACACCTATCCTGCACAGGCTGCACTGGCTGCCTGTGGTTTTCTGGGTGCACTTCAAGGTGCTGGTTACCACCTTTAAAGTGCTCCATGGCTTAGGACCGGGAAATCTTCAGGACTGCCTTCTGTTACCACATTCCTCCCACCGCCCGGTGCGCTCCCATAGAGAGGGTCTCCTCAGGGTGCCGTTAGCCAAACAGTGTTGGCTGGCGACCCCCAGGGGGAGAGCCTTCTCTGTGGGGGCACCTACCCTCTGGAATGAGCTTCCCCCAGGACTTCAACAACTTCCTGACCTCCGGACCTTTCGCTGCAAGCTGAAGACGTATTTATTCTTCCGAGCAGGACTGGCATAAAAAGGGGTTTTTAAATTGGATTTTAATGGGGTTTTATTTTATAATATGTATTTTATAATTTAATTTTATTGGCCATATTGAATAAGTTTTTTAATAGTGATTTTATTGTATTGTATTGTATCTGGCTGTTAACCGCCCTGAGTCCTTCGGGAGAAGGGCAGTATAAAATTTATATTATTATTATTATTATTATTATTATTATTATTATTATTATTATTATTATTATTATTATTATTATTATTATTATTATTATTATTATTATTATGCTTTATATCAAAAACCTTTGTGACCAAATTATAAGCAGCTGTGTCTTCTTTGCCAATGATGTTAAACTATTCAACACCACAGACAACTTTGTTACCCTTCAAAATGACCTTGACTATGTCTGAATGGTCTAACATGTTTGCTGGACCCGTGTCCTTCCTGGCTGGTACTGGCCACTCAGGAGGTGACACGAGGCTGGCTCCAGAGGATTATCAATGCTTCTTTGTTGGAAGGGGTTTTCCCCGCCGCCTTGAAAGAGGCGGTGGTGAGACCCCTCCTCAAGAAGCCCTCTTTGGACCCAGCTATTTTGGGTAATTACCGTCCAGTCTCCAACCTTCGCTTTGTTGCGAAGGTTGTAGAGAGTGCCGTGGCGCGACAGCTACCCCAGTACCTGGATGAATCCATCTATCTAGACCCGTTCCAGTCCGGCTTCTGACCCGGATACAGCACGGAGACAGCTTTGGTCGCATTGGTGGATGATCTCTGGAGGGCCAGGGATAGGGGTTATTCCTCTGCCCTGGTCCTATTAGACCTCTCAGCGGCTTTTGATACCATCGACCATGGTATCTTGCTGCGCCGGTTGGAGGGATTGGGAGTGGGGGGCACTGTGTATCGGTGGTTCTCCTCCTATCTCTCCGACCGGTCGCAGACGGTGTTGACAGGGGGGCAGAGGTCGATCGCGAGGTGCCTCACTTGTGGGGTGCCGCAGGGGTCGATCCTCTCGCCCCTTCTGTTCAACATCTACATGAAGCCGTTGGGTGAGATCATCAGTGGCTTCGGGGTGAGATACCAGCTGTACGCTGATGACACTCAGCTGTACTTTTCCACCCCGGACCACCCCAATGAAGTTGTTGAAGTGTTGTCCTGGTGTCTGGAAGCCGTACGGGTCTGGATGGGGAGAAACAGGCTCAAGCTCAATCCCTCCAAGACGGAGTGGCTGTGGATGCCGGCATCCCGATTCAGTCAGCTGCAGCCGCAGCTGACTGTTGGAGGCGAGTTATTGGCCCCAAAGGATAGGGTGCGCAACTTAGGTGTCCTCCTGGATGAACGGCTGTCGTTTGAAGATCATTTGACAGCCGTCGCCAGGAGGGCCTTCCACCAGGTTTGCCTGGTTCGGCAGTTGCGCCCCTTCCTTGATCGGGATGCCTTGTGCACAGTCACTCATGCGCTCATTACCTCCCGCTTGGATTATTGTAATGCTCTCTACATGGGGCTCCCCTTGAAGTGCACTCGGAGGCTTCAGTTAGTCCAGAATACAGCCGCGCGGGTGATAGAGGGAGCCTCGCGTAGCTCCCACGTAACACCACTCCTGCGCAGGCTGCACTGGCTACCTGTGGCCTCCCGAGTGCACTTTAAGGTTTTGGTTACGACCTTTAAAGCGCTCCATGGCTTAGGGCCCGGGTACTTACGGGACCGCCTGCTGTTACCGTATGCCTCCCACCGACCAGTACGTTCTCACAGAGAGGGACTTCTCAGGGTGCCGTCCGCCAAGCAATGTCGGCTGGCGGCCCCCAGGGGAAGGTCCTTCTCTGTGGGGGCTCCCACACTCTGGAACGAGCTTCCCCCGGGTTTACGCCAAATACCTGACCTTCGGACCTTCCGCCGCGAACTGAAGACACACCTTTTCATTCGCGCGGGGCTGGCTTAAATTTTTTAATTTTTATAAATTTTAAATTTAATTGATTTTAAATTTGTTATTTATTTTAAATGGGGTTTAGTTTTATAAATTTTTAAAATGCTAGGCTAATTATAATAAGTTTCTTAATTTCTATTTTAAATTGTACATTGTATTGTTATTTTTTACTGCTGCCTGTACACCGCCCTGAGTCCTTCGGGAGAAGGGCGGTATAAAAATCAAATAAATAAATAATAAATAAATAAATAAACTATTGGCAACTCCAAATCTCTGCTAACAAATATTCAGTCCTGCACATTGGCAGTAGAAATAAGAACTTCAAATATTTACTGGCTGGTAATGATTTAAAAGTTGACCCATACTCTGTCAAGAACCTAGGAGTACTCATTTCTCACTGTAACTTCATTGCAAAAAAGGCTTTAAGAGTTATAAATCTTATTTTACAAAGTTTTCTCTCTGGTAACACTGTACTCCAAACTAGGGAATATAAAACCTTTGCCAGACCTATACTTGATTACTGTTCACCTGCCTTCACTGTATTTCAGACATCATTACATTAGAGAGGGTCCAAAGATATTTTTCAGGAGAGTTCTCAAATCTTCTGCTCAAAATAAAATTCCCTATACTACCAGGCTTGAAATCTTAGGTCTAGAAAACCTCAAACTATGTTGTCTACATTTCAACATATGTTCATAAGATTATTCAGCAAAATGTTCTACCTGTAAATGAATACTTTAATTTCAACTATAATAATACAAGGGCCATCAATAAATTTAAACTCAATATAATTCACTGTAATCTTAATTCTAGGAAATATGACTTTTGCAATAGAGTAGTAAATGTCTGGAACAATCTACCTGATCCTGTTATTAGTCTCTCTAATCCCCATACCTTTTACCATAAACTGTCTACCATGGATCTTTCATGTTTCTTAAGAGGTCCCGAAGGGGATGTGCATAAGCACACCAGCATGCCTACCATCCCTGTCCTACTGTTCCCAGTTATATGTAATCATTCTATGTGTTTATGGCTATGTTTTGCCTATTTATATCCTCTTTTTTTGTACCAAAATTTTTTCATGTGTCTATGTCTGTGTCTATCCTGTTACTTGTTTTTTTGTATTTGTTGACAAATAAATAAATATCTTCAGACCGGGAAAAAAAAGCCATGCTGAACATGACCCAGAGGGTACAGAATTAATATTATCTTGTATCCGGTTCCTTGCTGCCTGCTCTGCAAATGATAAATCAGGCTCTACACATGAAATTGAAAGGTGATTCTTGCACTGATTAAAAAGGTCAAAAACATTTAGAGTGACAAATAATGCGGGATGATGGTAACTATAGCTCAGAAACAATTGGACAGACATAGATTCACAATGTCTATTTTACGTTATGCAAACTGAAATAAAGTTCTAGCTTTCTGACAGCCAAAGCAAGGGACAATATTCATTCAGTGGTTGGGCTGTTCTTCAAGGGTTTAATTCCAGGTATTACAATACTAATGGATGCCATGAAGGATTAAGTGGGTGCAGATCAGGGGTGAAATGCTCCCAGTTTGGACCAGATCTCCCGATCTGGTAGCGATGGCGGTGGGTTCGGAGAACCGGGCCGGGATAGCTCAGGCAATAGAGAAGCCTGTTATTAAAAACACAGAGCCTGCAATTACTGCAGGTTCGAGCCCGGCCCAAGGTTGACTCAGCCTTCCACCCTTTATAAGGTAGGTAAAATGAGGACCCAGATTGTTGGGGGGGCAATAAGTTTACTTTGTAAAAAAATATACAAATAGAATGAGACTATTGCCTTATACATTGTAAGCCGCCCTGAGTCTTCGGAGAAGGGCGGGGTATAAATGTAAACAACAACAAAAAAAAATCCCTGCCCTCCCCTCCACATGCCCAGCTGAGTCACACAATCATCCTAGGTGGGGTTTTTTTACTTTTAAAAGCATTTTTTCTTTGGCCAAAAAAATGCTTTCAAAAGTAAAAAAAAAGCTTCTGATAATCATGCTGCTCAGCTGGGATTGTCAGAGGCTTTTAAAAGCATTTTTTCTATAATCTCTTTGGCCAAAGAGGTTGTAAAAATGCTTTTAAAAGGCTCCTTTGACAATCCCAGCTGAGTTGCCTGATCGTCAGAGGCATTTTTCCTTTTAAAGGCAAAAAAAAATGCTTTTAAAAGAAAAGAAAAGCCTCTGACAATCAGGCAACTCAGCTGGGATCATCAGAGGAGCCTTTTAAAAGCATTTTTTCTACAACCTCTTTTGCCAAAGGGGTTGTAAAAAATGCTTTTAAAAGGGTCTGGTGATCTCAGCTGCATTGCCTGATCATCAGAGGCTCTTTTTTTCTTTTAAAGGCAAAAAAATGCTTTTAAAAGGCAAGAAAAGCCTCTGATGATCAGGCAACTCAGCTGGGATCATCAGAGGAGTCTTTTAAAAGCATTTTAAATGTAGAAAAAATGCTTTTAAAAGTAAAAAAAAAAGTTGGCCATACCCAGCCAGTCACATTAACGCCCCCCAAGCCACACCCACAGAACCGGTAGTAACAAATTTTACATTTTCACCACTGGTGCAAATGCCAAAATATTCCTGACAGCTTCACACAAATGTTGTTTATATATTTTAGGTCAGACTTCTGGATTTGCACCATGACATCAGTGCATGCATATTCTCATTTTGGCATAGTCGTGATTTGCTGTGGATGCCAGTAGAGGTTCTCCCAGGCTTCTTCTCAGGTGTTCTATGAAAAAAAAATCTAAACTTTTTATTTCACAAAAGAAACAAATAGGTCAGGATATTCTTGCCTAAAACTTTTATGATGTAGCAAGCATATTACCTGTCTAATTTGATTACAAATTGCTGTAAAACTTCATTAACAACAGAAGCTGAGAGGAGCTTAGACATTGACACTTATGTACAAAGCCACCCACGCACATTTGGTACTTTACCTGAAAACAAATGCAATATTTCTGGGAGCCAATGACTCATCCACATTAAATAGATCATATCTGCATTTAGGACAGACTAATGAAGCATACCTGCTGAGCAGGGAAAATCCTGGTTGGACCACTTATATAGGTAAGACTGCTATTTTGGTTTTGGTCTAAAACGTATATGTTTGGCAAAGAATACAATAGAAAAGAAAAATCAGAAGAAAATTTGCATTGTATTAAGGTCTATAAACTATGCTTTACCAAATATAATATGTGACTTCATAAAAAAAGTTAAGCAAGGTGTATGAGAGCTTAACATAAAGTCAGCCCCTATAGTTTATAAAATTGTTTAATATCAGGAGCCCACAATCAGACACCAAGAAGCCAGGACCTGTGAAAGCTATAAGAGTTTAGAAATCCATTAGTAAAACTTTAATATGGCACAGAAAGAAAATTATGCCATTAAGCTATCACATTTAAATTTACTTATAATGAATTTTTAAAAGTTTTGGCTTCAACTCACTTCTCACTTTGGAAATATGATCCTCAGCACACTACAGAGAAAAGAAATGCAATTTTGATCAAGAAAAAGTTGTGTTGATTATTTATGGCAGTGTATTATATTAATTATAATTACGTTGGTTCCGTCCCAGGCGCCTGATGGACCCGGAGAGGTTCCAGACGGAGCTTGGGCCACTTCCTGAAGGTCTGGCCCACGACACGGCTGAGGAACTGGTTGCGGCCTGGGAACAGGCCGCGGCGGGGGCCTTAGATCGTGTCGTGCCTTTGCGGCCTCTGACCCGGCGCAGGTCCCAAACGGCTCCTTGGTTCTCCGAGGAGCTGAGGGGGATGAAGTGCCAGAGAAGACGCCTGGAGAGTTCTTGGAGGTCTAGCCGTTCCGAGGCTGATCGGACACTAGTGAAGTCCTATACTAGGACTTACCTAGTGGCATTGAGGGATGCGAGGCGTTGCTACGCCTCCTCCCTCATTGCGTCGGCAGATAACCGCCCAGCCGCCCTGTTTTGGGTGACTCGTTCCCTCCTTCACCAGGGGGAGCGGGATGACCCGTTGCAGGGACGTGCTGAGGAGTTTAACGGTTATCTATACGATAAAATCGTTCAGCTTCGGGACGGTCTGGACCAAAATTGCAGTGACTCAGGGGAGGCGTCCGAGGGTGGTCTTGGTGATATTTTATGGGATGAGTTTGACCCTGTGGCTCCGAGGACATGGACAGGTTGTTGGGTAGGTTGAATGCCACCACATGTTTACTGGACCCGTGCCCTCCTGGTTGGTGCTGGCCACCCAGGAGGTGACACGAGGCTGGCTCCAGGCAATTACGAGTGCTTCCTTGGTGGAGGAGTCTTCCGGCCGCCTTGAAAGAGGCGGTGGTGAGACCCTCCTCAAGAAGCCTGCCTTGACCCGCTGTTTTAAGCAACTATCGTCCGGTCTCCAACCTTCGCTACGGCGAAGGTTGTAGAGAGTATGGTGGCATATCAGTTTCCTTACACCTGGATGAAACTGTCTATCTAGACCCGTTCCAGTCCGGTTTCCGGCCGGTTACAGCACTGAGGCGGCTTTGGTCGCGTTGGTGGATGATCTCTAGAGGGCCAGGGATAGGGGTTGTTCCTCTGCCCTGGTCCTATTAGACCTCTCAGCGGCTTTTGATACCATCGACCATGGTATCCTGGAGGGATTGGGAGTGGGAGGCACCGTTTATCGGTGGTTCTCCTCCTATCTCTCCGATCGGTCGCAGATGGTGTTGACGGGGGCAGAGGTCGGCCCGAGGCACCTCACTTGTGGGTGCCGCAGGGCCGATTCTCTCGCCTCTTGTTCAACATCTATATGAAGCCGCTGGGTGAGATCATCAGTGGCTTCGTGTGAGGTACCAGCTGTCGCTGATGACACCCAGCTGTACTTTTCCACACCGGCCACCCCAATGAAGCTATCAGTGCTGTCCCAGTGTCTGGAAGCCGTACGGGTCTGGATGGGGAGAAACAGGCTCAGGCTCAATCCCTCCAAGACAGAGTGGCTGTGGATGCCGGCATCCCGGTACAGTCAGCTGCAGCCGCGGCTGACTGTTGGGGGCGAGTCATTGGCCCCAATGGAGAGGGTGCGCAACTTGGGCGTCCTCCTGGATGAACGGCTGTCCTTTGAAGATCATTTGGCGGCCGTCTCCAGGAGAGCTTTTTACCAGGTTCACCTGGTGCGCCAGTTGCGCCCCTTTCTAGACCGGGATGCCCTATGCACGGTCACTCACGCCCTCGTGACGTCTCGCCTAGATTACTGCAATGCTCTCTACATGGGGCTCCCCTTGAAGGGCATCCGGAGACTGCAGTTAGTCCAGAATGCGGCTGCGCGGGTGATAGAAGGAGCCCCTCGTGGCTCCCGGGTGACACCTATCCTGCGCAGACTGCACTGGCTACCTGTGGCCTTCCGGGTGCGCTTCAAGGTGTTGGTGATCACCTTTAAAGCGCTCCATGGCATAGGGCCGGGCTATTTACGGGACTGCTACCGAATACCTCTCACCGACCCGTGCGCTCTCACAGAGAGGGACTCCTCAGGGTGCCGTCAGCTAGGCAGTGTCGTCTGGCGACACCCAGGGGAAGGGCCTTCTCTGCGGGGGCTCCCGCCCTCTGGAACGAGCTCCCCCCAGGACTTCGCCAACTCTCGGACCTTAGAACCTTCCGTCGTGAACTTAAAACACACTTATTCAGGTGCGCAGGACTGGATTAGATTTTTTAGCTTTTAAATTTTAAATTTTAAATTTTATACTGATTTTAATTGGTTTTATTATTTTTAGTTCAATTGGCCGGCTAAATATTTCATTTTAAAATTATTTTAAATTCATTGTCTATCTATGTATTTTAATATGGCTGTACACCGCCCTGAGTCCTTCGGGAGAAGGGCGGTCTAGAAATTTGATTAATAAATAAATAAATAAATTAAACCAGTTGTGGTTTATTGCATAAACTAAATTAAACAAACAATGGCTGACTATGAATCAGGTCAACAAATGATATACCACATAGCAACAATAGATATTGCCATGGAATATTAAAAATATTCACCATATAAATCTTTTACACTCTTTTTCCAAATATCCTTAAGATTACTAAGGGACTGCCAATTCTTGATAACAAAAAGCCAGATGACTACTTGATGGATAATGTGAGTCTACTTGCTTCTCTCTACTAAACTTCTAGATTTTCACAGACTCTTAAGTGAGAGGCCATGTGTGTATTTTGCATGGCCATACTGACTCATAAACATGAAGATTAGGCCATGTTGACAGATAAATGAGCAAGGCAGATTTAAGAGCCAGCAATGGATATCACTGAGAATTAAATAAATGCCATGAATTCATCTGTCTGTTCTTTCAGGGTTAAGTATAAATCCTGCCTGTTTATATGCATGTTTTAAAGCAAGCCTTTACTCTCAGTTTTTTAAAAAAAAGGTTTTTTAAAAATTGCTCAACTAGTTCTGAAGTCAGAGCAATAAATCACTACTGTTACATAAGTTCTACAATCAAGGCAATATATGAACAGGGCAGAATCATGTACCATTTGACAAATGAGAATAATGCTTGCGCTATAGAATTCTCCAGGTTAAGCATCCAAAGAGGAACAGATGCTATATTATACACAGGTGTTAAGATGGGGGGGGGCAACATACAGGGTGTTATAAATTCATTGTAGAATTAAAGGTTTCATTCTATAAAGGACAGATTTTTATCCCTAGCATTTAGCCACTTAAAACTGGAGTGAGGAAATTACATTCAAGAGTCTCTTTTGTTTCTTGTTTATCTCTTATTTTTAGACCTGATGCCTGGTAATTTAGTTTTATTTGAACTTGTGTTTGTCCACCTTATTGTTGTTCCTAAATATCTGGCAAGCTTTTAAAAAGTTCCAGTTTGGTGAAAGTGAATTAATCACATATCTGGCATCTTTCAGAAAATCTACTTTTCACTTTACAGTATGTGATATTTAAAAAAGAAAGAAAGATAGATAATGGGGAAAGATTGTGACAATTGACTTTTAATGCTATAGAAATTTATAAGAAAGATTGCTTCTTAAATAATTACAGGCTATGTTCTCCACCAACTTCAGCCAGAGAAGGAGGGGCTGAAGAAGGCAATCTGTAATCAGCAAGCAACTGAATCTCATTTTCCAGTAAATAGTTTGTAGGATTAATCTGCAACCTTTATAGTGTCACTGGATAAAAAAATTAAACTGCTGGTCATGTCTCAGATATTTCAACAGGGACCCTGGCATTTTGGTGAGAGGAATGGAGTGATCTGTATAAGAAGTTTCTCTTTCTGTTTTGTGCATTACTGTGTTAATCTCTATATGAAGTTTCTGTTTTCCTGCAATGATGTAGTGTGGGAGGGGTTTGCTTTAAATAGCTGGTTTTAAGTGAGAAGATTGCCTATATCTCTTGTTATAACAAACCTTTCAATAAAAGCTCCTTTTGGAACAACTGCAATTTCAAGAGTCCTGTTTTCTTGGGAAGATTGGAGAGGCAAGGCCTTATATTAGGCAAGAGCTGCAAACTGGTCAACCTGGAGAGGTAACAGCCCTACCATGGGCACCATGCACATCATGTCTGCCCAGGGCAGTGACCACGAAGAGGCTGAAGACTGGTGGAGAACCCTACCCCCCAAAATCTCAATTGAAGCCTCAATGCCTGGGTCGAGGAGAATATTGTCTCAAGCACTGCTACCAAGCCAAGGTGGTCCATCGGTGTTGGGAAGATGGAAGACTTGAGTGGCAGAACCAAAGATGTCACCCTCAGCCATGGGAGTCAATGACCTGTTTGGAAGCAGGAGATGGGAGACCTTTATGACAATGATGAAGGAGCACCAGTCCAGCCCAACCAACTCCTGAGGAAAGCCATGAACCTTATGAAGGGGGCCATCCATGGCATGTGGATCCAGGATCCTCAGGCTTGTGCTGCAGGCCAGTTAGGAGTACAAAAGGGGACTACTGATTAACAAAAGGGATCCCCAACACCAGGGCATTGACTGAAACCATGGGGGCTATTGATGAACCCATTTTCACCATGGAAGATCCACCCAGGAGACATCTCAATGCAAAGCAAGACTTGCAACTCGACAAGAGCAGGCTTCCACCCTTAGAACAAAGGTTCTTGGCATCAAATTAGATGGGAATCCCCAGCAACTGGGATTTTTCTTCATGACCTACATGTAGGAGTATGGGAGGGATCTCCCTAAAAAAGGCACTAAAGTAAAATTGTCACCCTGGCTTTAAAAGGATCAGCTGCATGTTGGATGGTGAGCCTCCATAATGCAGATGTACTGGAGCTCTGCAACTTCAACCATTTCATGAAAGCTCTGAGATGGAGATTTGAGGGCCCCCTAGCCAACTGCAAGGCTAGAGACTGCATAAGGCACATCAGACAGGGATGCCATCCAGTCACCCAGTACATCGAAGAGTTTCATGATTTGACTTGCCACGTATATTGCCCAGAAAAATACTCGTGAGTTGGTTTAAAGATGGCTTAAATGATGACCTGTACAATGCCTGTGTTGCCCAAGGAGCCCCAGTCCACCTGCACAGCTGGTGTGTCTTGGCTGAGGAAGTGGAAATCAACCAAGTTGAAACCAGTACCATGCAAACCACTCCTGGAAGAGATCCCTACCAGAAGGGAGAAGGGAGGAAACCAAACCTTGCTCTGCCCTGCCATGCTCAGCAGTCTGCTTCCATTGTGGGAAGGAAGGTCACCATGAAAATGAGTGCCATGTGAGAATGTCCACCCAAAAGAGATAGAAGCAGGTTGGCAGGAAACCCTCAAAAGCCACCACCATTTGAAAGATATTGCCCTGAAGACCCATGCTGTCATTGAGTTCCTGCTGGAATCAATTATGGTGCGAGGAACTCTGACCCCTCCGGTGGAGGAAACCAGTCAGTCAGAGAGCAACTACAAAGACCATTTGGTGAGTGGGGTTGTTGAAACCTTTACAAACCCTATATAACTGTTAAATCCGGTAACAGGGAGAAAAATGAGACTTAAGGCATTGCTAGATTCGGGGTGCACGAGAAACCTAATAAACCCAACTCTGGTCACTAAAAACTCCAATCTCATTCTGCCAACTTGATGGGTCCACTGCAGGGGGTGCCCTGGCCACATTTGCCATTGAACCACTCAAACTAACAATGGTAAATCACTCCAAAACCATTACTTTCATTGTGACATCAGGGATGGACTGGGCCCTAATTCTGGAACTAACCTGGTTAAAGAAGTGGAATCCAAGGGTGGACTGGACAGAGGGGACCCTCCAATTCCCTAATAAGGAATTAATTCAGAATGAGGAACCTCACCAGACTGAAATACTGCAGAGTGAGGAAGTAGCTGCAGTGAATGGACCCTTACCAGGTATCTCCAGAGAATACCAGAATTTGATGGATGTTTTCAATGAAGTGGCCTCAGTTGAAATTCCCCTCCATAGGTCTACGGATTGTGCCATCGAGATTTTATCAGGGGCCAAATACCTAAGCCAAAACTTTATGCTATGACTCCCCAGGAACTGGATGAATTGCAGCAATTCATAGAAAAAAACCTCAAGCATGGGTTCATTGAACTGGCAAGACCCAAGGTGGTCACCCCTGTCCTGTTCTGAGAGAAGGATAGCTCATTATGTTTATGTGTGGATTTTAGGAATTTAAATGCTATTTGCAAGGAAAATCTTTATCCCATAGCCTTAATGAAGGACATGCTGGCCCATCTGGCAAAGGGGAGGATTTTTTCTAACCTAGACTTGTGGGTGGCTTATTACCGGATCAGGATCTGAGAAGGGGGACGAATGGAAAACAGTATTTAATTGTCCGCTAGGATTTTGCCGTTCTGACTCCAAGGGGCTCCTGCCTTTTTCATGCAGCTAATTAATGATGTACTGCATGAGCACTTGTATAAGGGAGTTTTGATTTATCTTGATGATATATTGATTTATACTGAAATTAAGACTCAGCATGTTAAATTAGTGCGGGAGGTTTTGAAAAAATTAATGGCAGCTAAGTTGTTTGCCAAACAACTGCCAAATATGATTTTCACTAAAATAAGATAGATTACCTAGGGTACCAAATCTCTCACCAGGGGGTAGAAATGGACCCGCAAAAGTCAGAGTAGTCCTTGAGTAGGAAACCCCCTGTACTTGTAAACAATTGCAGAGCTTCCTGGGGTTCGCTAACTTTTATAAGCAGTTTATCCCCCCTTTTGCCCAAATAGTGTTGCCGATTACAAATCTGTTAAAAACCAAGCAGGTAGATAAACCGAAACCTAGCCAACCACTGAGTTGGACTATGGACATCCAAGCAACATTTGAAAAAGTGAAAAAAACTCTTTTCAGCTGAACCTGTATTAAGTCCCTAGACCCAGAGAAACCATTTGTAATCCAAGCCAATGCCAGCGATGTGGCAGTCGGTGCTGTTTAACACCAAGAGAATGAAGAAAGCAAGTTACAACCATGTGCATACACATCTAGGAAGTTAACTGAAACTGAACAAAGATGGGCAATATGGAAAAGGCTTTTGCAGTTAGGTGGGCACTCCTAATTTGGAGACATTTCTTGGAAGGAAGTAAAATACCTTTTCAAATATGGACTGACCACAAGAACTTGGAAGCACTCAAAACACCACAGAAAATGTCTCTAAAACAAGTCTGGTGGGCTCAGTATTTCCAACACTTTAATTTCACTTTGAAGTATTTACCAGGAGGGAAAAACTTTTTGGCAGATGCCTTGTCCAGACTACCACAATACAACAGTGTCAAGGCAGAGGTAATAAAGCTCATGATCCCAACCTCCCAATTAGCAGCTAAGTTAGTCACATGCTCTCAGGCAAAGAATGACCCCTCCACCTTAGACAATACAGTAGATTTCAAAAAAGCCTTAGAAATGGATGAGTGTTTTAGTACCAATAAGCATACTTGCATAATAAATAAATAGCTTGGGTGGGAAATAAGCTGTATGTCCCAACTGGGGAAAGGTTGAGAACTACGCAAGCTTGTCATGACTCCAGGCTGGTCACTTTGGTTTTGTAAAAACTACATTTACTGAAACAGCAATTCTGGTGGCCCTGATTAAAAAAGGACATAGAAAGTTATATAGCAAGCTGCCCCATTTGCACTGCCACTAAACACAGGCAGAGGAAAAAAAACCCAGTCTACTGCAGCTGGTGGCTAAGCCTTCAGCACCATGAAGAGAGATCTCCATGGATTTCATCGTTGAATTGCCTGAGATCCCAGATCACTGGAAACACAGTGATCTGGGTTGTCACAGGTCTTTTCTCAAAACAGGTTTATTTCATCCCATGCCAAAAGATCCCTATGGCTCAAGCCTTGGCTAAACTGCTTTTGGTCCACATTTACCGAATGCATGGGGTCCCATGACGTATTATTTCAAACAGAGAGGTCCAATTCACATCCAAGTTCTGGAAAGCTTTTATGAATCTACTTGGGACTGATCAGGGACTTAGTTCTAGACATCATGTGCAGATAAACAGAGCCACGGAATAAATGAACTCAGTTCTGGAACAGTACCTGTGCTGTTTTATTAATTACAGCAAGACAATTGGACTGAACTACTGCCTTTTGCAGAAGTAGCCTATAATAATGCAGTTAATGTTAGCACAGATTTTATTTCTTTCAGAGTGGCCACAGGGCGAAAATTTAATGCTATGCCTGAGTTACCCTCACATGAACCAGATATATCCTCCTTGAAAGAGTGGATCAGTCATTTGCAAACCATATGGCTGGTGTTCTGCAAAGTCTTGAATGAAACCAAGGATACCTGTAAAGCAAAAGCAGACAAGAAACTAACAGAACCTGAAACCTTATAAAGTGGGGGACAAAGTTTACCTTTCCACCAAATTTCTAAAATCTTTGCAACAGTCTAAAAAGTTGGGTCCTAAATATATTGGGCCTTTCCCCATAGTCCATATTATTGACCCTGTCATAGTGGAATTATAACTCCCTAAATCAGTGATAGTTAACTTTTTCAGCACTGAGTGCTGAAACTGGAGTGTGCACATGCGCTGGAGTGCTGGAACCCAGAAGAGAGCAGCTGGCTAGTGCACATGCACTCGGTAGCCAGCTGGTCTTCAGGATTCTGTCGAACACAGGTGTGACAGACAGCTACTCTTTCCCAGGTTTTGGCACTCACTTGCATGCCGGACAACTGGTCTTTCAATGAAGGCTAGCTGACCAGTGTCCATGCACATGCTGATATCCAGCTGGTTCGCATGCATGTGACAGAACCCAGAAGAGCAGCTGGCAATGGTGTGCATACCCATGCATGCCATAGATTCACCATCATGGCCTTAAATCATTACAGCAAATCCACCCCATTTTCCATTGTAGCTTATTGAAGCCTGAAGTCACCTTTGATCTTTGGCTGGCTAATAACCCTGTTTCCCCTCCCCCTATTATGGTAGAGGGTGAACAACATTTTGAGGTTCAATTACTATTTCTACCATTAACACTCTTCCTTCTTCATCCTCAAAAATTTGTTTGGATTGAATTGTCTTTTTAATACATAGTGCTACTTCTCTTTTACTCTGACAAGCAAATATAATGTCCCCAATTTAATCTGCTCCAAAAACTTCTTATGTTGTTTTCAAATATGGACTTCTTGTAAACATATTGTCTCTAATTTTAACTTCTCTAATTTATTAAATATTCTTCTTTTTTATTGCTGAATTTAGTCCATTTATGTTTATTGATATCATTGTTATTTCTTCTTCCATATCTTACTTATTTACTTGTTTAATAGATCTAGTCATTCTTTTGTATCTTTTGCTCTTGGTCTTTCTCTTATTGCTCTTTCTTCTTGTTCTTTAGCTGTTTCTTGGTTGTTCCTTTTTCTCTTCCTCATATCCAGCCCCTCTTTCTTCTCTCAATCTCTCTTCTTCTTGGAATCCTATATATTGTTCATAAAATAGTTCTGCCTTCTCTATTGTATCCAATCGATGTCTCTGTTCCTGCCAATTCACCAAAATTCCTTCTGGAACTAACCATCTAAAACTCACTCCTCTTTTAATCAAACATTTTGTCAGGAACTGGTATTCTTTTCTTAAGTCTCTAACCCTTCTTGGAACTTGTTTCAATACCACTATCTCTCTACCTTTGTGTTTGATCATCGTATTTCTCATAAGCTCTGTTCTCAATGTTTTCTTCATAAATCTGACGTGTTTCTCTCTAGACAAATTATTTCTCATTGCATATCTTGTATGTAACCTGAAAAATCTTATCAATCCCATTTAATATCTTTTCTGTACTCTCTTCCATTGTGTCCGCTAATATCACAGCAATTTTTTTTGATAGATTCTCTCCTTTTTCTTTTTCAATATTTTGGAATCTTAGACAATAATCGGTTTTGTCCATTTCCAATGATATATTTATCTTTTCCTGGTTTTTGTCTGTTGTAAGTCTATAATCCATCTTTTCCATTTTTTTCTCTGTAGATTCTGCTTTCTTTTCCACTATCTTCAGTTGTTGTTCATTTTTTCCCATCATCTCTTTGACTTGTTTTATTTCTTCTTCTACTTTGTTTATTTGTTCCTTAAGATCTTCATGCATTGCCTGTAACATATTTTTTAATTCCATATTAGCTTTCTCTTGCTGTGTTCTAATATCTACTACCTTTTGTGCCATGGAGCTGGACACTGTTGTTATTGATGGTGATGATAAATGTGCTGTTATTTTCTTCATCTTGTTCTTTGTTTTAAACCACAAAATTTATAATCTAAATATCGAATTTAATTGTAATCCACATTTGTTATCTTGAAATTGTTCCCCTTCCACTCTGTTCCACCACCAAGCAATCAAATTCTGCTTTCAAATTAAATCCAAATTTAAGATCAAAGTCAAAATCAAAATTAAAATTCAATCCAACATCTTCAAGTTCTTGTTACCTTAATCCACATAAATTTGAAGGAACTAGGACTTCCGGCAGTGATGTCATCATGGAGCAGGGTAAGGGAACGGACCTCTGTCCTAAATCCTGAAAAATCTTCACTAAGAGCCTGCTTTTAGGGCATTACCGATCTTGGAGAGATCAATAAACTAAAGAGGAAGCTCCATAGGTGCTGGGGGTGGAAAACAAACACCTGAATAGTCAGAAGCAGCACTCTTAAACTGGCAGAGAGGAAGTCTGTCTTTATGGCTGGGCTGGAGCAATGACTGCTGTATAAGTGGGAAGCAAAGAGTGAAAAGCAACAGCAGCATTTGATAGAGGAAAAATCCCAGAAGCATGTGATAAAGAGAAGGCGCAGAAGAGAAAAGGCAGAGAGAGCATGTCTGAGAAGGTAGCTAAAATGGAATAAACTGCAGATTGGAGAGATAAAATAAACTGAGAGCAGTGCACAACAGTTTGGGGCCCAGATTGAAATCCACAAATTGCAACGATTGGTGAGTGAGAAACTTAAAGAAAAATGAGCTGAGATAATAAAAGGAGATGAAGAGAATTCGAAAACATAAATAAGGACTGATTAGAACTAAAGATTTAAATATGAACTGGAAAATAGAGACTAAAAATACTGGCTAATGAAATATAATTTGGCAAGACAAAGGATTTGTGAAATTTGAACTTTGATGGACAAACACTTGTGTAAAACAGAATAGTGGATTGATTGGCCTTATAGAAAAGGAGGGAAAAACAAAAAGAGGAGAAGAAGCAGAAGAAATAAGAGGAGCCGTCTGGTGGAAGTGTGGATATATTAAAAGCTGAGTTTGAAGAGGAAATTGGAAATAAGACTGATGTAATTATTGCAACACATAGGATTTTTTTTTAAAAAAGGTAAAGATGATAAACCAAACAGAACTGAATGAATTATCGAACTGAATTAAGTTGATTATTGGATCAAATGGAATAACATTGATTTATATTGACAACTCTATACATTTACAACTAAGTTTAGTAAAGATATATAGTTAAAGGTAATTTAAGAAGTTAAGAGGCATATTTAAAAAATAGAGAACTGTATAAATATATGTATTACACAGGGTGATTAAGAATTATAAAAAATATGTAAATATAATTTACATAAGAAAGTGTTAAGAATAATACACAGTATATTAGACAAGTGTGGGAGAAGAAAGGGGACAATTGTATAAAGAACAATAGAGATACAAAGATTGTAAAAAATAAGATATATTTCTGTATTTAAATATAGAATACTGTATGTGAAAAATATTTTAAAAAGAGAATATCTAGATATACTTTCTCATATGCGAAGGTGGGAGAATTTTGCCCAAACGATAAACATGACAACTACAGCAACTATCACTAAAGTAGGTAAAAAAAATAGAGACAATCCCTTCACCTATTACAGCTTCGCCCACAAGTCAAAAAAATGACAATGACCGTACTTGGCAAAAAAAAAAAATCAGATCCAGCAATGAACCT
This sequence comes from Ahaetulla prasina, assembly GCF_028640845.1. NCBI lineage: Eukaryota > Metazoa > Chordata > Lepidosauria > Squamata > Colubridae > Ahaetulla > Ahaetulla prasina. The sequence goes on from NC_080542.1 coordinate 87,310,137, forward strand.
GTAAAACATGCAAATAAGGTTACAAACAATACAGGAAATAATGAATAAAACTCAAGAAACAATAGCAAACAACCACGAAGAAACAAAAATGCTACACAAACAATTAAAGACTGAAATTGGTGAAATGAAGGAGGAAATTAAAAATATGAAATATAAAATTGGTGATATTCAACAAGTAATGCTAGAAAATGAACAAAGAATTCAAAAAGCGGAATCTAAAATAGAGCAAGTTGATAATAAAATAGAAAAGATGGAGCAGAAAGCCCTACAATTAAATAATGAGTTAAATGAGTCAATTGCACATCTGGAAATGGAAAAAGCTTCGTTATTTTTAAGATTTCAAAACATTCCAGAAGAAAAGGATGAAGACTTGAGAGAAAATGGTAGAGATATTAATATAATATAATATAACAACAGAGTTGGAAGGGACCTTGGAGGCCTTCTAGTCCAACCCCCTGCCCAGGCAGGAAACCCTACACCATCTCAGTCAGATGGTTATCCAACATTTTCTTAAAAATTTCCAGTGTTGGAGCATTCACAACTTCTGCAGGCAAGTCGTTCCACTTATTAATTGTTCTAACTGTCAGGAAATTTCTCCTTAGTTCTAAGTTGCTTCTTTCTTTGATCAGTTTCCACCCATGGCTTCTTGTTCTACCCTCAAGAAGGCTTAGCAGAAGACTTAAAAAAAAAACAATCCAGAAACAAGAAGAGACTTGGACGAAGTTTACCGAGTATACACAAAATGTGCAAGAAGACATAGAAAGGCAAGAGTGGTACATATAAGGTTTATTAAAAGAGCAACAAGAGATGAAATATACAAACAAACAAGACAGGAACCTATAATATACAAAGATAAAGAAATTATAGTATTAAAACAAATACAATGCGTTGGTTCCGTCCCAGGCGCCTGATGGACCCTGAGAGGTTCCTGACAGAGCTTGGGCCGTTCCCTGAGGATCTGGCCCACGGCACGGCTGAAGAACTAGTTGTGACCTGGGAACACGGTCCAAAGCTGGGGCTTTGGACCGTGTTGTGCCTTTGCAGCCTCTGACCCGGCGTAGATCTCAAGCGGCCCCTTGGTTTTCTGAGGGGCTGAGGGAGATGAAACACCGGAGAAGACGCCTAGAGAGTACCTGGAGGTCCAGCTGTTCCAAAGCTGACTGGACACTAGTTAGGTCTTACTCTAAGACCTACCTAGTGGCATTGAGGGAGGCGAAGCGTTCCTACGTTTCCACCCTCATTGCGTCGGCAGATAACCGCCCAGCCGCCCTGTTTCGGGTGACCTGCTCTCTCCTTCATCAGGAGATGCGGGATGACCCCTTACAGAGACGTGCCGAGGAGTTTAGTGGTTATCTATACGATAAAATTGTTCAGCTCCGGGATGGTTTGGACCAAAATTGGGATGATCCAAGTGAGAGGGTGGAGACGCGTCTTGTCAAGATTGTTTGGGATGAGTTTGACCCTGTGGCTCTTGAGGAGGTGGACAGGTTGTTGGGGAGATTGCATGCCACCACATGTTTATTGGACCCGTGCCCTTCCTGGCTGGTGCTGGCCACACAGGAGGTGACACGAGGCTGGCTCCGGGGGATTATTAATGCTTCCTTGTTGGAAGGGGTTTTCCCTGCTGCCTTGAAAGAGGCGGTGGTGAGACCCCTCCTCAAGAAGCCTTCCCTGGACCCAGCTATTTTGGGAAATTATCGTCCGGTCTCCAACCTTCGCTTTGTTGCGAAGGTTGTAGAGAGTGTGGTGGCATGGCAGCTACCCCAATACCTGGATGAAGCTGTCTATCTAGACCCGTTCCAGTCCGGCTTCCAGTCTGGATATAGTACGGAGACAGCTTTGGTCGCGTTGGTGGATGATCTCTGGAGGGCCAGAGACAGGGGTTGTTCCTCTGCCCTGGTCCTATTAGATCTCTCAGCGGCTTTTGATACCATCGACCATGGAATCTTGCTGCACCGGTTGGAGAGTTTGGGAGTGGGAGGCACCGTTTACTGGTGGTTCTCCTCCTATCTCTCTGACCGGTTGCAGATGGTGTTGACAGGGGGGCAGAGATCGACCGCGAGGCGCCTTACTTGTCGGATGCCACAGGGGTCGATTCTCTCGCCTCTCCTGTTCAACATTTATATGAAGCCGCTGGGTGAGATCATCAGTGGCTTTGGGGTGAGATACCAACTGTACGCTGACGACACGCAGCTGTACTTTTCCACCCCGGGCTACCCCAACGAAGCTGTCGAAATGCTGTCCCAGTGCTTGGAAGCCGTACGGATCTGGATGGGGAGAAACAGGCTCAAGCTCAATCCCTCCAAGATGGAGTGGCTCTGGATGCCGGCACCCCGGTACAGTCAGCTGCAGCCACAGCTGACTGTTGGGGGTGAGTCACTGGCCCCAATGGAAAGGGTGAGCAACTTGGGTGTTCTCCTGGATGGACAGCTGTTGTTCGAAGATCATTTGACGGCTGTCTCCAGGAGGGCCTTCCACCAGGTTCGCCTGGTTCACCAGTTGCTCCCCTTCCTTGACCGGGATGCCTTATGCACGGTCACTCATGCTCTTGTTACCTCTTGCTTGGATTATTGCAATGCTCTCTACATGGGGCTCCCCTTGAAGTGCACTCGGAGACTTCAGTTAGTTCAGCATGCAGCTGCGCAGGTGATAGAGGGAGCCGCACGCGGCTCCCATGTAACACCACTCCTGCGCAGGCTGCACTGGCTGCCTGTGGTCTTTCGGGTGCAATTTAAGGTTTTGTTACTACCTTTAAAGCGCTCCATGGCTTAGGGCCTGGGTACTTATGCGACCGCCTACTGTTACCTTACGCCTCCCACCGACCTGTACGCTCACACAGAGAGGGACTTCTCAGGATGCCGTCCGCCAAGCAATGTCGGCTGGCGGCCCCTAGGGGAAGATCCTTCTCTGTGGGGGCTCCTACCCTCTGGAACAAACTTCCTCCTGGCTTGTGCCAATTGCCTGACCTTTGGACCTTTCACCGCGAGCTGAAGACATATTTATTTATTCGCGTGGGGCTGGCTTAAATTTTAAATTTTAAATTTTAAATATTAATTTTAATTGGGGTTGAATTAATTTAGATGAATTTTAAGGGTTTTTAGGTTTTAAATGTTTTAAATTTCTGCCAATTATATAATAAGTTTTTTAATTTTTGTTTTAATTGTACATTGTTATCGTTTTTTATTCTGGCTGTAAACTTCGGGAGGAGGGCGGTATAAAAATCTAATAAATAATAATAATAATAATAATAATAATAATAAAAAATACCATGGAGAATAAGGGCCCAGAGACAACAACACCAATTTCTCACAACACAACAAAGGGAAGAGTTGAATCGGCCTATAACTTCTGAAGAAATTATTTTGGGAATACAGCAATTAAAATTAGGTAAATCTCCGGATACAGATGGACTTACAGCAATATATTATAAAAATTTACAGAATGAGATAGTAGGTCCACTTAAGGAGTTATTTAATCAGATACAGATGGGGGAGGAATGCCCCCATCATGGAGAACTACTTTTATTTCATTGATACCAAAGGAGGATCAGGATTGTACCAAGCCTGGGAATTACAAACCGATTTCACTCTTGAATAATGACTATAAGATTTTTACGAAAATAATGGCAAATAGGTTAATGGAAATTGTACAACAAAGGATTCATACTGATCAGTCAGGATTTATAAAGGGCAGACAAATTAGGAATAATGTTAGGCAGATAGTGAATTTATTAGAATATTTGGAAAAGAAAAATCAAATTCCAGCAGCGTTTATTTTTTTGGATGCAGAGAAAGCTTTTGATCGATTGCATTGGGAGTTTTTATTTAAATTAGCAGATAAAATGCAATTTGGAAATAGTTTTACAAGAATACTTAGGGCAATTTATGGGGAGCAAACAGCTCAGATAATAATTAATGGTAGTTTGACAGATAGTTTTAAAATTGCGAAAGGAACGAGGCAGGGGTGTCCCTTATCACCTTTATTGTTTGTTATGTCCTTGGAGCCCTTATTGGATAAGATTAGATAATTTAGGGAGATAGAGGGTATTAGAATTAGAAGACATGAATATAAAGTGAGAGCATTTGCAGATGATTTGGTGATCATGTTGACTCATCCTATAAATTCAAGTGTATATTTGTTGGAATTAATCAATATGGAAAGGTCTCAGGGTTTAAAGTGAATCAAAATAAAACAAAAATGATTATAAAAACATGACTAAGAATCAGAAAGAAAAGTTAGAGGAAATAACAGGATTTGAAATTGTAAAAACGGTTAAATATTTAGGAGTTTTTCTTACTTCATCAAATGTGAAATTGTATAAGAATAATTATGAAGTGTTATGGCATAAAATTCAAAAAGAAATGAATATTTGGGAAAAAATACAATTATCTTTGTTGGGAAGAATAGCAGCTATAAAAATGAATGTTTTGCCTAAATTCCTGTTTTTGTTTCAGATGATACTGATAATTAAGAAAGATAAAAATTTGGAAGAATGGCAGATTGGAATTAATAAATTTATATGGGAAGGCAAAAAAGCAAGAGTTAAAATGAAAATAATGCAAGACACACGGGAAAGAGGAGGATTAAAAATATCTAACTTAAAATTGTATTATGAAGCAGTTGTAATAAGTGATTGGTTTAACTTAATGGAGGAAAGGATTTTGAATATAGAAGGTTATGATTTATTATATGGTTGGCATGCATATTTATTATACAATAAGAAGGTAGATAAAGCTTTTAAGAATCATGTGTTGAGAATTGCTCTTTTGCGTGTTTGGAAGAAATATTATTATAAATTAAATTATAAAATTCCTATATGGGCGAGTCCACGGCACGCAGTAGAGAATATTAGTATAGAACAGGAACAAGAAATGATTACTTACAAAGAATTTTTATATAATGAGAGGGGAAATTTACAATTAAAATCTTTGGATACATTAAAAGAAGGGAGGAATTACATGTGGTTTCAATATGGGCAGTTAAAGGCTAGATGGAAAGAAGAATATTATTTAAAATGAAGAAAATTTGGTAAAACAAATTAGAAATCAAACCCAGGGGCATATAAAGAGATTGTATAATGTGTTGGTAGAAATAGATTCTGAAAGGGACTTGATAAAGGATTGTATGATAAAATGGGCGCAGAATATTCAGGAACCAATAATGTTGGAAACTTGGGAGAGAATTTGGGTTAGAAATGTTAAATTTATGCAAGCGCAGAATTTAAGGGAAAACTTTTATAAGATGTTTTATAGATGGCATTTAGATCCTAAGAAACTATCATGTATGTATCCAGATATGCAAGCGAAATGTTGGAGATGCAATTGTGATGATGCTACATATTTTCATGTATGGTGGACTTGTAAGAACATTAAAATTTGGTGGATTATGCAGAATATTTTGAAGAAGAAGATTAAGTTTCAACCACAATTTTTCCTTTTAAGGATTACAATGGACTATACAGTAACTGATACTAAATTGATATTGAACTTGATAACAGCAGCAAGATTACTGATTGGACAGTACTGGAAGAAAAAAGAACTACCCACAATAGAAGAATGGATATGGAAAGTTTCTAATTTGGCGGAGATGGCCAAAATCTCAGCCTTTTTGAAAGACAATACTCAAGAAAAATATTTAAACGAATGGAAGAAATGGATTGACTATATTCAAAATAGATATCAGACTAAGAGATATCAGACTGCCTTTGAATGAAGGACGTAAATTTTGACTTTAAAGAAGGAAGTCAGGATATGTGAAAGAGAAAGATTATAATTGTGTTAGACTTTAAAAATTTAATGTATGAATGTTAGTTTTTTGAACTATACCTTGTGTTTGCTCCGGGAAGTCTGGGGGGGAGGGAGGTTTTTGAGGGAGGGGGGAGGGAGGGGGAGGGGGGAAACTTATTTCTTTTTGTAAAACTTTTCAATTTCTCACAACACAATTAACGAGATACAAGGTCAGATTTAGATGGTTAGTACCGGAAGGCATACTCATAACATGGCAGGCAAAAAAATATAAGGTAGACACAATCGAAAAAGTGCAGGATTTCTTTGAACAACACTTTGCACAGGAAGAAGAACAGGAAAGTAAGGAGGAATTTGAGAGAAGAAGTCAAGAGGAAGAGATACTAGTGGAAATAGAACAAAAAAGAGAAACACAAAAGAGATAAGAAAAAGAGCGGATAGAAAGAGAAGGAGGAAGGGTAGTAAGAGAGACAAGAAGCACAAAAAAGGCAGAAAAAATAAAAAAGGGAGAGGCAATTAAGGTGTTTTTAGTAAACATTAATGGTTTAAACATACTAAGAGAGAGAGCTCAAACCTTCAACAAATTAAAAAAAATAGAAGCAGGTGTAATATGTTTACAGGAGTACCACATCAAAAAGGATTATAGAAAATTGCTAGAAAATGTAAAATTAGGGAATTGGTTAGAGACTAGAAATACTAGATGATGAAAAAGTGTGAAAAGCTTATCTATCTATCTATCTATCTATCTATCTATCTCTCAAAGGGATGTGGTGGCTCAGGGGCTAGGATGTTGAGTTTGTCGATCGAAAGGTCGGCAGTTCAGCGGTTCAAATCCCTACTGCTGCCGTGTAACGGGGTGAGCTCCAGTAGTGGGTTGCTACCGGTTCTCCCCAGTTCGCAAGAACCGGTAGTAAACATTTTGAGTAGTTCGGAGAACCAGTAGTAAAAATTCTGCCTGGCCCTGCCCCCAATCTATTGCTGCCTCCTGACTCCCAGCTGATCGGCTAGAAGGAAAAAACTCAAGACTCACTTGTCGAAGAAGAGAAAAAAACCCAAGACACCGTCCCTTTAAATTGATCGGCTGCTTCTCAGCCAGGAGATAGCTTGGCAAAGAAGAAGGGGGAGGGGGAGAAAAGCTGTTGTTTTAAATTGACAGAGCGGCTAGAAGCTCCATTCTGAGTCAGCTGAACAACAAATTGGATAAGAGGAAGAATTCTTATATGGTTCAATGTTTTTGAAGTTTTGGGGTTGGTGCAACATGGGCTTTATGTTTCTAAAAAGGTTTGGGCGATTTCCATTGTGAAGTATCCTGTCTTGAATGAGTTTTCTGCCTGCTTGTAAATGGAGCCGAACTTCCGGTAGCTGTTTTCTGCTTACAAAGTTTCCTTTATGCACCTGGCAGGAATGTGGAATTCCAGGCAGGTTCCTCGCTAGCAGCTTGATTATTCCTTAATTATCTGGGATATTTTATTTGGGAAATGAAGAGGGAGGAGTTTGATTCCTTCCCAGAACAGATTAGTGGGGTGGGGAGGAAATGGGATTTTGAAGTAACCTTTCCCTGGAGTGGGGAGCGAATGGGGATTTTAGGCTTGCTGTCAAACATCAGCCATAATACTAATGACTATTTTGAACAATATGCAGGTTGTATTACATGAATGGCTATTTTATATGTGAAATTATGACTGAAACCTATATAGGTTCACACTGTCAGGAAGTTTATCCTTAGTTTTAGGTTACTTCTCTCTTTGTTGAGTTTCCATCCATTGCTTCTTGTTTTGCCTTCTGGTGCTTTGGAAAATACTTCCCTCCCCCCCCCTTCTTTCTAGCAGCCCCTTAAAAGCCTGTTGCCTATCACACTCTTGGGCAAAGCATGTGAGCCATTTCCTCCTTTCAGTGGTCCATGAAAGTGCATCTATAGCAGAGGTCTCGAACCTTGGGCACTTCAAGACTTAAGACAGCAAAGCTGGCTGAAGAATTCTGGGAGTTGAAGTGGCCAAGTTTGGAGACCCCTGATCTATAGTATGTAGATAATAAAGTTGCAAAAAAGTGAACAACATTTTTGCAGAACTATAGATATGTTGAGGCTGGGTGTGACAAGGAATGGCTAGGAGGGGAGGGGCCAGGTGAGGTACCCCTTGACATGAGAGCCACACCCACTGTCACATGACCATCAAACCATGCCCACAAAATAAGCCACGGCCACAGAACCAGTAGCAAAAAAAATTAGAACCCACCCCTGGTGAGCTCCCATTACTTGTCCCAGCTTCTGCCAACCTAGCAGTTTCGAAAGCACGTAAAAATGCAAGTAGAAAAAATAGGGACCACCTTTGGTGGGAAGGTAACAGCGTTCCGTGCGCCTTTGGCGTTGAGTCATGCCGGCCACATGACCACGGAGACGTCTTCGGACAGCGCTGGCTCTTCTGCTTTGAAACGGAGATGAGCACCGCCCCCTAGAGTTGGCAACGACATATGTGCGAGGGGAACCTTTACCTTTACCTTTACCTTTATATATATATATATATATATATATATATATATATATATATATATATATATATATATATATATATATGTGTGTGTGTGTGTGTGTGTGTGTGTGTGTGTGTGTGTGTGTTTTCTGAGGTTTTCGCGGGTGTTTGTATGTATGAATACTCAGAAGGATAGATAGGATAGAAGATAAAAAGAAATAAGAGAGAATGAGACAAAAAAGAAAACTTTAATTAAACAAAATGAGAGGGATATAAATATGAAAAGAATAAGGAAATGAAGCTGATGTGAAGAAGGAACATAGGTTTTATGTCAATGTATGTTATGTATTGTTATTCTTTTTTGTCATATGTTTTATGTCAATGTATGTTATGTATGTATTGTTCTTTTTTGTTAAAAAATAAAAATAAAATTAAAAAATAATAAAAAAGTTTGAAGGAACTAGAAGAGGAGAAAAAAAAGGTATCCCATAAAAAATATATCAACCATAAAAAAGACTGTTAGTAGTGATATATACTACAGCCTTCTTGAAAGACAGTACTCAAGAAAAATATCTAAATGAATGGAAGAATTGGATTGATTATATTCAAAATAGATATCAGATTAAGAAATTTCAGATTGCCTTTGAATGAAGGATGTTGTTTTTGATTTTAATTGAAGAAGTCAGGTTATGTGAAAGAGAAGGATTATAATTGTGTTAGATTTTAAAAATTTAATGTATGACTGTTTATTGAACTATACCTTGTGTTTGCTCAGGGAAGTCAGGGGGGAGGGGGGTTTTGGAGGGAGGAGGAGGGAGGGGGGAGGGGGGATGGGAGGAGAAAAATTTAATTGTTTTTGTAAACCTTTTCAATAAAAAAAAAAGTTTCAAAGGGGGTTCAATCTTGACATGCCGACCCCCTGGGGTAAAAGGGACACCTGGAAAGATATCAAGCATAGATTAACATCGTTATTCATATCTCTTGAATCTCCACCCCCAATCCTGATTTTTATGGGTACTTAGTGTGGAACCTTCATACTAGCTTGTCTGCCCTGATATCTTGTGCTTTAACCCACTCTGCTTCTGACACCGGATACTCTTTCCATTGTACCACATATTGTGGTTTTCCCTTCTTGAATCTAAAATTCTCTTAATTTTGTAGTGTTCCTCCCATTCACAGAAATGGGGTGGGCAGGTGGAGGTTTGCTTTCTATTGGCCTTAAATTGGTTCCTTGAGTGGGCTTCAACAAATTACAATCAAACATCAGGTGGACTTTTCCCAGCACTTTTGGTAATTTTACCTCCATTGTGACTGGGTTTATGATGTGTACCACTAGGAAAGTTCCTATGTCCCTTAACCCAGTTTCCTACAGCGTTACCTTAGTCTCAGGTACATTATAGATAAATACTCTTTATCCCCAATCCTAAACTCTTTTGTGGAGCACTCTTCTGATCTGCCTGCTTCTTTTGCAACTACCCTGCTTTCATAAAGCTTTCTGCACATTTCCCCAGGCTTCTCTTAGGATGCCCGTCCACTTCGTCAGTGTTACTGAGGAGAGAGGCTCCCTTGGGAATTCAGGCTTGAGTATAAATTCCCTTAGCCACTTTGAATGGGGTAAATCCAGTGTTGCTATGAATTATTTGTTGTAGGCCACCTGTGTGAATGACAAAAGTTCTTCCCAATTTGTTTACTGATAGTTTACATAGCAATATAAATATTGCTCCATCATCATATTGATTTGTTCTGCCACCCTATTTATGCTTGTCAATAGTGTCCATCGAATGGCATAAGCTTTCTTTTCCACACTACTCACCACCTTTTAGTATCAGTGAACTTACAGGACATGTAGTCAAAAGGCTGCAACTTTCCTTCAGTGTTCCTCTGAAGTGGGACAGCTCCATCACCACATCATTGGCACCGGCTTGGATGACAAATGTCTGGTTTCAGATATTTAGGACCTGGTTCTGCCACAAACAATTGCTTGAGTTTCTCAAAAGCCCTTTGGCATTCCATAGTCCAGTTCAGCTGGTGACTAGGCTTAGACTTCACTCACCCTCCGCCCGTCTTTAGTAGCTCTGTAATTGGTGGAGCAATCTGGGTGAATGATAGAATGAACTGTCTATAGAAGGTGGCAAAGCCCAAGAAACTTTGCAGCTATTTTCTAGTCTGGGTGGCCTCCCACTCCAGTATTGCTTTCACTTTCCCGGGGTCCATCTCTACCCACTCACTTGATATCCAGTATCCCAGATAGCCCAAGCTAGTCTTGTAAAAATTACATTTTGATAGCTTAGAGTAGAGTTTAGCATCTTGGAGCTTTCTCCACACTAACTGTATTTATTTATTTATTTCATCAAGCATGTATTAGGTAACAGATATAAGTATAAACATGATTATGAATAATGAAATGGATATGAATAAAAGGGAACATTAGGACAGGGATGGTAAGCACACTGGTGTGCTTATGCACACCACTTAAAGACCTCTTAGGAATGGGGTGAGGTCAACAGTAGACAGTCTAAGGTTAAAATTTTGGGGGTTTGGGGAAGAAACCACAGAGTCAGGTAGTGCATTCCAGGCACTGACCACTCTGTTGTGAAGTATTTTCTGCAGTCAAGTTTGGACCGGTTTACCTTAAGTTTGTTATCTATTGTGTGCTTGTGTATTGTTGTGGTTGAAGCTGAAGTAGTCATTGACAGGTAGGACATTGTAGCAGATAATTTTATATCCACTGAGGTCGGGCCAAAGGCGACGAAGTTCTAAGTTGTCTAAACCCAAAATTTTGAGTCTGGTGGCATAAGGTATTCTGTTGCGAGCAGAGGAGTGGAGGACTCTTCTCATGAAATATCTCTCGAATCGTTTAATTGTATTAATGTCCAATATGCAGTGCGAGTTCCAGACAGATGAGCTGTATTCAAGAATTGGTCTAGCAAAAGTTTTGTATGCCCTAGTTTGCAGTACAATATTACTGGAGAAGAAGCTATTCAAGATTAGGTTAACAACTCTTAATGCCTTTTTGGCAATGCTGTTAGAGTGAGCTCTGGCACTTAGATCATTAGAGAAGAGTACTCCAAGGTCCTTGACAGAGTGAGGGTTGTGTACGAGTTGATATCTGCCCAGCTTGAATTTTGTGTTCTGATTTTTTTGCCAATGTGTAAAACAGAGCATTTGTTGGTTGAGATTTGGAGTTGCCAATTGTTTGACCATTCTGACACATAGTCAAGGTCTCTTTGCAGGATAGCAGCATTGTCGGTAGTGTTGAATAGTTTTACATCACCAGTGAAGATAACACAGTTGCTTATAATATGATCACAGAGGTCATTTATGCAAAGTATAAAGAGTGTGGGTCCTAAAACACTGCCTTGGGGGAAACTGCTGTTAACAGGTGCAAAGTTTGATAGGGCGTTCCCTATTTTGACTACTTGTTGCCTTTTTGATAGGAATGCAGCTATCCACTTATGCAGGGATCTGGAAAAGAAGTAGTTTGTTGTGTACCACTGAATCAAAGGCTTTACAGAAGTCTATATAAATTGCGTCTATTGCTTTACTCTGGTCAAGGTTGAAGTCCATATGTTTTTGCAATGTAAGAGTTGCAGATTGCAGGACATTTTTTTTCTGAAGCCAAACTGCTAGTTAGAGAGTAGGTTGTTTGTCTCTAAGTAGATGGTAATGTATTGGTTTATGATTGATTCCATGACTTTGCAGGTGACGCAACATAATGAGATTGGTCTGTAATTTTCAATTAGGCTGAGGTCGCCCTTTTTGAAGATAGGGATGACCGTAGCTAGTGACCATAAGTTAGGCAAGGAGCTGGTTCTGAAAGATATTTCATAAATTATATTAAGAGGTTCTGCTATTGTGGTTGAGAGCTTTTTAAAAAAGTAGGCACATAATCTATCAGGGCCAATAGTTAGAGATGGTTTTAGGTTACGTAATGCCTTTTCAACAGCATCTTCTGTGAAATCAACATGTAGTAGATCATTATAATTAGTTGTGGTACGATTGGGAAATGTGGGGCATGATCTGTTGCTGTTTACAAAGACTGAGCCAAAGAATATGTTGAAGAGGTTGGCCTTAAAGGTTTCAGCATTACAATCTTTCCTGTTTGGCTCTTTTAGTGATGGGATAGATCTTGAGTCTTTAAGTTTATTTTTTACAAAATTATAGAAGGCTCAAGTGGATTTTGTGCATAGTAAGTTTTACTCTTGTCTGCTGTGATAACTGATGAACTTTGCCTTTATCTGTCGGCATAAGGATTTGTAGTGACTTTTGAAGTTAATTATATAGCCAGTTTTGTTTTTGTGCCAGATTTATTTTATTTTATTTTTTTTTGGACTGAAGCTTCCTTATTGTTATGGGTAATTTATTTTTCCTGGTTTTGGGGGTTATTAATGGTACATATAGTTTGATGATTCTTTTGGCTTCATGTAAAAAATATTATAATGGTCTTCGGCAGTGATGCAGCCAGTGAACAGAGTTTCCCAAACAAGAGATGAGAGGTTGTCAGTTTTGAGATCATAGTTGGGTTTTCTAAAGTTATACTTTGGGATTCTGTCATTATGATCATGTTTGTAAGAACATAAATTGAGAGAAAAGTCAATCATGCTTTGGTCACTGTTTGAAAAGGGTTCATTTATTTGTAGACTATAGATTGAGTTTAAACTATTGCAGAAGATGAGATCAAGGCAGTGGCTGAGTCTAGAGTTGTTTGTTACAAGTTGATCCAATCCCAGATTAGTAAGGGCATTGTACATAGTTGTATGTATTGGTTATGGTGTACACTTGTTTAGGGTCTAATTAATATGCGATAGATTGAGGTCACCAAGAAAGATAATCAGGAGTTCTGTAACAAAGTAAGAAATGAAGTGCAGTGTTTAGGCACAGCTTGCATACAATGGTCTCAGGAAGAGCGAGCTCCTGTGTAACTTGAATATTTTTTAGATTTAGGGATTTTTTATAGAAGATAGTAACACCACCTCTTCTATGGATTTCACGGTCGTACCGATAAACATGATAGTCTTTTACTGTGGTAATGGGGTCTGGGAGAGATGAATTCAGCCATGTCTCGCAGACAAATATAATGTCGAACATAGCTTTATTTAGTAAGAGGAGGTATTCTGGTATTTTGTTTATGAGGCTTCTTGTGTTAAGTAGCTTGCATTTACAGCCTGTGGCGGTGGATTTTGAGGAAATTAGGGGCATGCATGCCTAATATTGGTTGTTGGGGTAGTGGTTGTTGAGACGTGGGTCATTGTTCTTACTTTTAATACAGTCAGCACAGTAGTCAATATATAAATCAATTTCTCCCTTGTCTTGACATCTTTTTAGTTCAGTGCATAGTTCATGGGAGCAGACTTGGTGTAGTGTAGATAGGTCAGGCTTTGAGCAAAGTTTTTTATGGATGCTTCTGGGAATTGAGTTGATGGTATGTATGGATTTGTGATTGCTGGTCTCATGCTTGCAAACATCTCTACAGAAGTGTGGAACCACTGAGCCGTCGCCATACTTGAACTCAGGTCCATCACGGGAAACATTGATGATTTCCTCTGGGGAAATGGTTGGTATTTGACAGTTACTGATGACGTTGTGTACCTTTGTAATATCATCAGTTTCATTGGTGTCCTCAAGACCAAATAAAATAGCACTGGGACATTTTTGTTCTCGTTCAATGACATCTTTGATGAGTAATGAGATGTTATTTTTTGGGTAGGTTGCAGGTTGTGGTTGTGGTTGAAGTTATTGAACTGGAATAGAATTTTGAGTTGCTGGATGTTCACTTTTCTGTGTTGAATTTTTGTTTTCAAGAGATGTTAAACTTGTTTCTATGTTTTAAGGGATGATAGTAAAGTTGTTTCTATGTTTTTAAGGAATGATAGACATGCTTCCATGGTGCTGATCCTATCAAACATGACACTAAATTTGTCTAATTTGTTTTTGCATGATGGGCAGAGATTGGTAAGTGAATTTGGTAATGTTCATAGGAGTTGGACTACATTTCTGGTTAATCGCAAGCATGTGTGGTGGGCGTACTTGTTATATAGGTAGCATTTCATAGTATTCTCATTCTCCTTTAAGAATCTGTACATAGAAAGCATTTGGAGGGGTCATTTATGTCATTGGTAGAGATGTCTTTCTTTTTTATTGTGCCATTGGTAGTGATATCTATCTTTTTTTTTGAAAAAGTTTTTTATTTTTTATGAACATAATAATAATAAAAAAATCATTGTGAACAGATTATCAGCCAGATACATCCTTAAACATATTTCAAATTTCACCCCCCATTATGGTCTAATACAATATATTTTCTTCTCCTTTTTAAAATTAATTGTTGTTTGCACATCTCTAATAAAAAAAAATCTATTCCATCCCATTCTGAAAAATATTTAAATGAAGTCTAGTCCCCATATTTAATTCTCCAAAACATCATTAATAAATCTTCTGTTAACCTTTTAAATTTCACAAATCTGAATATATATCTGTATTACTTAATTAGAGATCAGACCATCTAACAACTCTTTCTTAAAACTGCCCAGCGATCACAGACAATTCCTATCTTACTTAGGAATAGTCCTGAACTCACAAAACTATTCCCTCTTATCATCTTCCTCTGCCTCTAAATAACATATATTTTTTTAAAAAATAAAACATTTCCATCTAATCAATTCTCAATAAAAAAAACAAAAAATTAAAAATTAAAAAGGGTAATTGCTGCTTATTTTCCCCCATAATTCCTTCATTATATTCAACTGTTCCCTTGGAAGTTTTTATCACTAATCATTTTTGTTATCTTACATATTTAAAATTAAAAAGGGTAATTGCTGCTTATTTCCCCCCATAATTCCTTCATTATATTCAACTATTCCCTTGGAAGTTTTTATCACTAATCATTTTTGTTATCTTACATATTCTTAAAAGCAAAAGAAGTAACCTTTTTCCTCTACATAGTAAACACCCATTTCTCTCTTACCCCAATTTATTCTGCAATCGTTCCCTGCATTCCCCAAAACATCCTTAATAATTATTCTATAATTGTCATTTGTATTCTTATATAAATGTTAAAATTCTCTACTTAAATCCTTAATAGTGTAAGCCGCCCTGAGTCTTCGGAGAAGGGCAGGATATAAATGCAAATATATATATATATATATATATATATATATATATATATATATATATATATATATATATATATATATATATATATATAAAATATATATATATATAAATATATATATATTTGTTTTCTGAGGTTTTCACGGGTGTTTGTATATAGGTCTTTGGTTGTTCGGGTTTTCTCCCGTGTAAAATTGGAAGTGTCTTGGCGACAACCAAGCCCCCACCAACACAGGACACACCCCCAGCCAATCAGAGCACAGAAAAACCCCCATCCAATCAGAGCACAGCCAAGCTCCCACCCAATCAGTTCAAACCCCCACTAGCAGTTAAAAGGAAGAAACAGCTGCGATCACACATTGCTCCCAGAAGCACGAAGCTGAAGCCTGAAGATGACGAATGAGACTTCGTCAAACGCCGCCAAGACACTTCCAATTTTACGGGAGAAAACCCGAACAACCAAAGACCTATATATATATATATATATATATATATATATATATATATATATATATATATATATATATATATATATATATATATATATTTGTTTTCTGAGGTTTTCACGGGTGTTTGTATATAGGTCTTTGGTTGTTCGGGTTTTCTCCCGTGTAAAATTGGAAGTGTCTTGGCGACAAGCACAACCAAGCCCCCACCAACACAGGACACACCCCCAGCCAATCAGAGCACAGAAAAAAAAACCCCAGCCAAACAGAGCACAGCCAAGCTCCCACCCAATCAGTTCAAACCCCCACTAGCAGTTAAAAGGAAGAAACAGCTGCGATCACACATTGCTCCCAGAAGCACGAAGCTGAAGCCTGAAGATGACGAATGAGACTTCGTCGAAACGTCGCCAAGACACTTCCAATTTTACACGGAGAAAACCCGAACAACCAAAGACCTATATATATATATATATATATATATATATATATATATATATATATATATATATATATATATATATATATATATATATATATATATATATATATATATATATATATATATAAATCTGAGTGCAGCCGTTTAAAATCCTTTCTAAAAATATATATATATATATATATATATATATATATATATATATATATATATATATATATATATATATATATATATATATATATATATATATATATATATATATATTTGTTTTCTGAGGTTTTCACGGTGTTTGTATATAGGTCTTTGGTTGTTCGGGTTTTCTCCCGTGTAAAATTGGAAGTGTCTTGGCGACAAGCACAACCAAGCCCCACCAACACAGGACACACCCCAGCCAATCAGAGCACAGAAAACCCCCATCCAATCAGAGCACAGCCAAGCTCCCACCCAATCAGTTCAAACCCCACTAGCAGTTAAAAGGAAGAAACAGCTGCGATCACATTGCTCCCAGAAGCACGAAGCTGAAGCCTGAAGATGACGAATGAGACTTACGAGCAAAGACACTTCCAATTTTACGGGAGAAAACCCGAACAACCAAAGACCTATATATATATATATATATATATATATATATATATATATATATATATATATATATATATATATATATATATATATATATATTTGTTTTCTGAGGTTTTCACGGTGTTTGTATAGGTCTTTGGTTGTTCGGGTTTTCTCCCGTGTAAAATTGGAAGTGTCTTGGCGACAAGCACAACCAAGCCCCACCAACACAGGACACACCCCAGCCAATCAGAGCACAGAAAACCCCCATCCAATCAGAGCACAGCCAAGCTCCCACCCAATCAGTTCAAACCCCACTAGCAGTTAAAAGGAAGAAACAGCTGCGATCACACATTGCTCCCAGAAGCACGAAGCTGAAGCCTGAAGATGACGAATGAGACTTCGTCAAACGCCGCCAAGACACTTCCAATTTTACACGGAGAAAACCCGAACAACCAAAGACCTATATATATATATATATATATATATATATATATATATATATATATATATATATATATATATATATATATATATATATATATATATATATATATATATATATATATATATATATATATATAAATCTGAGTGCAGCCGTTTAAAATCCTTTCTAAAAAATGTTGTGTGGTCACACCAACATAACCATCTTCGTGGGAATAGTCCACTATTCCATTCTTACATTCTTCCTCTGCCTCTAGAAATCATTCTTTAAAACAATTATAAATCACAAATAACAAGTTTAAATGAACATTTGAATTGGACATTATTTGGAAAGAAAAAAGAAAAAAAAGACATTATATGGACTTGAATTCAAACTATACATAAGTTAAAATAATAAATTCAAAAATCCTTTCTCTTTAAATTGATAATATGGAGAGTTGGGAGTATGAATATGAGGAACTAAGGGAGATGCTTCCCTTAAATATGAGTGAGAGATGGGAGGAGCAAGAATACAATGTTGAAAAGGAAATAAGTGAAGATAAAAACATAGACGATTACACTGGGATTGACAGTGGTAGAACAAAAATGGATAGGGTTGAAAAGGAAATAATTGAAGATAAAAACATAGATGGTTACACTGGGATTGACAGTGGCAGAATAAAAATGGATAGGGGAAATATCTCTCAAAAAAGAAGAGAGGAGAAGAAAATGGGAAAAGATTGAGGGGGAAAATTAAAAGAGTAAAAATTAGAGAAAGCAGGCAGAAAGTAAGATACAAGAAGAAGAAGAAGAAGAAGAAGAAGAAGAAGAAGAAGAAGAAGAAGAAGAAGAAGAAGAAGAAGAAGAAGAAGAAGAAGAAGAAGAAGAAGAAGAAGAAGAAGAAGAAGAAGAAGAAGAAGAAGAAGAAGAAGAAGAAGATAAGAAAATGGGAGAAAGGAACGAAAATATTAAGAATTGGAATTTTGGAGAGACCGAAAGAAAATGGTTAAAAGGGGAAGAAAAATGGATAGCAGAAAGGAAATTAAAACATTAATAGGTTGATTTATGGGAAGAATATTATTAGTAGAAATTGTATGTAAGAAGTAAATTAGAAGAAATATATAGATTATTATAAAAGGGAAGTAAGAAAGGATGAAATGAAGTGTAAGTAGTTGTAAGTCATGTTCATAACCAGTGACTATGCTCATGTAATATACAAAGTTATACTAAAGTTCAATGTGTAATGTAACCCCAGTGTCAAACTAAGCTCACGTGCTAAGAAGTCAAAATGTGTTTTACCATGTTTTGACTAAGCCAAGAATGTTATAGATTAAGACATAATTTAGATTAAGCCATTTTTTAACAAGCACAGTAGATGGGGCATAAAGCATATTAAGCCCAAATTAAACAAACTAGATAATTCAGTGCAGTGTATCAATGCAGTCTTAATAAAATAGTACTTTAACACTGTCTGACAGCACCAAATCACAGCAAATACTTGAACAGGTATTTAAAATGCAGTTTGTATTGCCTTATTAAACTGACACTTGGTAAGAATAAAGAAATCTTGATGCAGGACTATCTAGCATTCTGGAAGGTATTGTTTTTTTAAATTAAAAGTTAGGTTCTGGGTAGAAATTAGTATAAGTTCTTCCCAGCCTTTTGAGAAACTGCCCATATTATTCAAAATTAATTGTACTGTCATAGTTTGTTGCCACATTCATGCAACTTACTGTGACAGAATTGATCAATAGTAAGATTTTTTATTGATACCCTTCATGCATATTTTACTGTGGTTCAAGAGTCACCATTTTGTTCAAATGGTTGTCCTCAGACCTAGTTGATGTAATTGATAAATTGAAGTTTGCAATAATAACCAAAAATGTTTTGGATTAAATTATTTTGCATTCGAGTAACATTATGCTTAGTTTCACCTGTAATAACAAACTAGGTCTCTTCCAAAGATGCAGTGTTGTACATTCTTGTCAACTCAGAGATTATAGGAATCAGGAAAAGGCAGTTTAACCATAGTGGTAGATCAGTAGATTAATGAATCAAACTGCTCTGTTCCAGTCATTTGAGTTGCTGGAATCTGAACAGTCAGGAAATCATGGTACTATGGGACTATGTTCAAACTATGTATCCTCTAATAAAAGAATTTGAAGAATGGCTGAATATAGAAGAGACATCTAGACCTTATTGTTGAAGACTGGCAATCAGGGAACACATTTCCCAAACTCTGATTTGTTCCAGTGTCCAAACCCTGTTCCAAGTCTGCCTATCTGGCCAACAGGGAAGTGTCCATTTACATGATGAAGTGGTCATTGGTACACTTCCAATATTCATGGAATACCAGGCTAAATAGGAAGTGATATACTTTATATTTCTCTAATTGCAGTCGCTGACCCACACTATCAAACCCAGTAGTCCAAAACAAGAACTGGCTTAATGTTGGTTATATTTTTTGTAATGAATGAGAATACAGCCTGAAATCTTAGATAAAACATATGCATTGGACATGAGCAACCCCAAGGGATAAGTGAAGTGAAGAAGATGTGTGACAATGTCATCATAACATTTCTGCAACTGTGAAACTTCAGATGCCAGTATTGTATGGATTGACAGTATTTACATGAAGATATCATCAACTGTGTCTCTTCAATTTGACTTCATCATTGGAGTTTGCAGCAGGAGCTGCTGGCATGGGAAGGAAGGTTAAAAATGGAGCTGTGCCCATTCTTACTCTTCAATAATTCCTCCTCTGCTTAATGTGAATTTGGCCATTATGTATGTTGATGTTCATATCTTGCATATTTTTAATTGCAGTTACAAATGTTAAAGTCAAAAGGAAAAGTTTACCCTTCAAAAATCTGGAAAAAGCCAATTATCCTGGGTTAACTGTAAAAAAGTGACTTTCAGACCATACTTTTGTTAGCTCCAACATTACAAATTTTGGTAAGATTTTCAAGAGCTTAAATTCTTTTAGCCAAATACAATAACAGAAGATTTGGATGTAAGAAAAAATAAAGGAAGAAAAAAGGCTGCCTCTCATTTTTCATGCTGTGCATGTCATTTTAGCATGTTGAAATTTTCTATGGCAAAATTCAAATAGAACATGAAACCATCTAGATTTTTGTCTGTTCTGTCTTAGAAGCCAAATAAAAAGAGTAATCATATCATGACTGTTTCTCCATGTTTTAAAGTATAGAATTCAACTATCTTCTAACCTTCAACAAAACATAAGGATAAGTACAAAAAGGTTGAATATATATATATATTGACGTTTTGACGAGATCTCACTCATCATCTTCAAGCTGGTGTCTTCGGCTTTGTGCTTCTTGAGCAAAGAGTGGTCGGAGCTGCTGTCTCTCTATAAATACTGGTGGGGAGGTTGGGAGTGTTGCTGTGAGCGGGTTGGTTGGCTGTGTGGTTGCATCCTGATAGGTAGATAGAGTGGCTGTTTGCAGATTGGTCGGCTGTTTCGTAGCATCCTCTGTGTGTGTGGTCCTGGTCTTTTGTTCCTGAGCTTTGGTGTTGTGGCCTCTGAAGTTCTGTGATGTGATGTCTTGAGCAGATGGCTGTGATGCAGCAACCCGGGCCCTGGTTTGGCTCCGAGTCCGAGGTCCTGTCATGTGTTCCTGGTGTGTGTCAGCCTGTTTTGTGTGGGGATCGGAGGGGAGGCGCAGCAGCCAGTGGTGTCAGCATGGTCTGGCTTCTGGATGTTGGTTGTGTTTCGTCTGTGGGATAGGTTTGGGTTTGAATCTGGTGAGGATGATTGGTGGCGGAGTTGTGTGTTGTCCTGGATCCAGGATCAATTTTCGTGGCTGGGACTTGTTTGTTGACCAAGGCTGGTTTCCAGATGTCTGATAGGCGGGAGGTGTCATCCCATTTGTTCATATTGTGGGGGTATTTCTCTATTTCAATGGCTTCCATAATTATTCTCTTGTTATAGTGTTTAGTTTTGGAGATTAATTTGGTTCCTTCAAAATCAATTTTGTGTCCTGTGGTTTTAAGGTGCTGGAAAAGGGAGGAGGTTTTTTTTTTCTGACTGAGTTTTTGTGTTCTGCGATGCATGCATTTATTCTCCTATTAGTTTGTCCAACATATGTGGCTGGGCAGATTTTGCATGGTATTTCATAGACTCCTTGGTTTTCTAGATGGATCTTGTCTTTGGGGTTTCTTAAGATGTTGGCTATTTTTTGGACTGTGCAGAAGGGTGTCTTGATGTTGTGTTTATGGAGAATTTTGCTGATTTTATCTGTGGTGCCTTTGATGTACGGGAGGAGGGCAATGCTGTTGTCTTGTTCTGTGTCTTGGTTCTTGGGTGGTGTCTCCCTTTGGATTAGGCTGTATTTCTTTGGTATCTGTTGGAGATTAATATGTTTGTGAGAGTGTGTAATTCAGTTTTCAGGTGGTCTTTGTCGGCTAGGCGTTTGGTCCTGGAGATGAGTCTTGGCTATGGAGCTGATCTGTGCAGGGTGGTGATGTGATTGTGCGTTTAAGTAGCGGTTGGTGTGTGGTTTTTTTCTGGTAGATGGTGTGTCCTAGGGAGCCATTGGGTTTTTTGTAGATTAGGACGTCCAGAAAGGGGAGTTGGTTGTTAGCTTCTATTTCCATAGTGAATTGTATTTTGAGGTGTAGGCTGTTGAGATGTGTGAGGAAGTTGTCCAGTTTCTCCTTTCCATGTGGCCAAATTATGAAAGTGTCTTCTACGTATCTAAGCCAGAGTTTGGGTTTAAGTTCAGATTTATCTAAAGCGTTGGTTTCCAAGTATTCCATATATAGGTTTGCGATGATGGGTGAGAGGGGTGATCCCATGGGTGCTCCTTCTATCTGTTTGTATCTTTGTCCGTTATGGATGAAGTATGTGTTGGTTAGGCACTTGTTGGTTAGGTCTAGGATGTGTTTAGGGGGGGGTGGAATTGTATTTGTTTTGGATAGCTGTCAAGGCTTCTTTAATAGGCACTTTGGTGAAGAGTGATATGACATTGAAGCTCACGAGTAGGTTGCTGGGTTGTAGGTTTTGTTCCTTTATTGTTTCTATGAAGTGGAATGAGTTTTGTACATGTGAGGTGATGGATTCTACGTAGGGCTGAAGTTGTTTGGCAAGGAATTTGGCGAGATTTTGTAGAGGTGAGCCTATGGAGCTGACTATGGGTCTGAGTGGTGTTCCTTCTTTGTGTATCTTGGGGAAACCATAAAGCTTGAGACATCTGGATGATTTCTCTCTGGGAATGATTCTTCGCTGCATCTCTTCACTGATGGGAGAGGCTTTTATTTTGGATTTGGTGGTTTTTTCCAGGTAGATGGTGGGGTTCATGTTTAGAGGTTTGTAAGTGGGGTCTTGGAGTAGGTTGGATAGTTTGGATTGGTAGTCAGATGTGTTCATCTCCACTGTGGCGTTGCCTTTGTCTGCTGAGAGAATGATTATGTTATTGTCTTTCCTCAAGTTGGTGAGTGCTTTCTGTTCTTCTTTGTGTAAGTTGCTTCTGGGTGGGTTGGAAACCTGCCCTTATTGACAAACGAGTCCCTAACACGAGAAATGACACCAGACCCACACTCATGAGGTCCACACAGGATGTCACCACTACACATCCACCCAGAAAGCAGACCCAAACCCACACTGATCAGGAAGCATGACCAAGGACCAGAAGCCAGACCGCAGCTGCAACATTAGCCATTTCAAACCCCTCCAATCCATACATGCAGCAGACAGACACCCACTATGAAGATGTAGCACGACCATGAACACGAAGCCAAACAACAGCAATGCAGCTCACCAGCTCAAATCCCCCTGCAACTCAGACTAATCTGAGCACAACCAAGCCCCCACCCAAACAGGACACACCCCCAGCCAATCAGAGCACGAAAAAAAACCCCATCCAATCAGAGCACAGCCAAGCTCCCACCCAATCAGTTCAAACCCCCACTAGCAGTTAAAAAGGAAGAAACAGCTGCGATCACACATTGCTCCCAGAAGCATGAAGCTGAAGCCTGAAGATGACGAATGAGACTTCGTCGAAATGTCACCAAGACACTTCCAATTTTACGTGGGAGAAAACCCGAATAACCAAAGACCTACATATATATATATATATATATTTGTTTTCTGAGGTTTTCACGGGTGTTTGTATATAGGTCTTTGGTTGTTCGGGTTTTCTCCCGTGTAAAATCCTTTTTTAAAGGAAAAAAAAAAAGAAAGAAACAGCTGCGATCACACATTGCTCCCAGAAGCACAAAGCTGAAGCCTGAAGATGACGAATGAGACTTCGTCGAAACGTCACCAAGACACTTCCAATTTTACACGGGAGAAAACCTGAACAACCAAAGACCTACATACAAACACCCATGAAAACCTCAGAAAACAAATATATATATATATATATATATATATATATATATATATATATATATATATATATATATATATATATATATATATATATATATATATATATATATATATATATATATATATATATATATATATATATATTTCTGAGGTTTTCGCGGGTATTTGTATGTAGGTCTTTGGTTATTCGGGTTTTCCCCCACATAAAATTGGAAGTGTCTTGGCGATGTGTCTTGCTCCCAGAAGCACGAAGCTGAAGCCTGAAGATGACAAATGAGACTTCATCGAAACGTCGCCAAGACACTTCCAATTTTACGCAGGGGAAAACCTGAATAACCAAAGGCCTACATATACATATACATATACATTTGTTTTCTGAGGTTTTCACGGGTGTTTGTATATAGGTCTTTGGTTGTTCGGGTTTTCTCCCGTGTAAAATCCTTTTTTAAAGGAAAAAAAAAAAGAAAGAAACAGCTGCGATCACACATTGCTCCCAAAAGGAAGAAGCTGAAGCCTGAAGATGACGAATGAGACTTCGTCGAAATGTCACCAAGACACTTCCAATTTTACACGGGAGAAAACCTGAACAACCAAAGACCTACATACAAACACCCATGAAAACCTCAGAAAACAAATATATATATATATATATATATATATATATATATATATATATATATATATATATATATATATATATATATATATATATATATATATATGAAGATGACAAATGAGACTTCATCGAAACGTCGCCAAGACACTTCCAATTTTACGCAGGGGAAAACCTGAATAACCAAAGACCTACACACACACACACACACACACACACACACACACACACACACACACACACACACATATAATAAATTCATAATTTGGTAAAGCATTTTCCCTTAAAAGATATATATTTTCTTTTTCTTTTCCCTTTACCTTCAGTAGTTTGTCTCAATATAATATATATGGTTATTAATAATTAGTTACTAAGCAAGAATGTTCAAAAATATAATTCTGTATAGATGTATGATTTTGTGTATGTGTGGGTTAGAATGCTGGACTCTTTTTGGAAACCTAAACATTCTCTGCCATATTTTGTATTCAAAAGCTTGTAAAAAACTGCATCATACTTGCTAAAAGATAGTTATAGTTCTGGCAGAAGTTCTGGTTCTGAATTTTTTAGAATACTTGTAGTAATTTAAATATTTTTTTCCAAAAATTATCATTGGAAAATACTCTTAAAGATGGAAACTATATTTTACAAAATATAATTTTATTGTTTTTCTTGTTCTAGTTCCCATTTTCTCACATGCTTTTCTATCTGTGTGCATTGTGTTTTTTAAATATACTATTTAAACATTTAAATATATGCTAAAATATATTGATGCCAAGCACATGGAAAAGGTGGAAATTTTGATTCTTCCTTGGAAGATTGGCACATGAAAAGGAGAATGGACTATCTTCAGTAGCACTAGATTAGAGACTAAACAATAAGATTTTGCAACCAGTTAAAACATTGGAAGGCATATCAGAGAGAGATATGAATAGCCATAGGCTGATATTCAAGGCTATATTTTAAATACACAGTCATATTAATATTATGCTGGATTTGTCAGTCATTGCCACACACCCTTTTTGAGAAGCTGGTTTGAACAATAAGAAAAAGCAGGAAATTGGACGACTTCCGGTGTCCGGTGGCAACGGACGTCTGGAAGGCTTCTCCTGCCTCCAGTGTCCGAATCCGGCCGCCGCCGAGGCCCTTAGGGGCCAGGTGTTCCGAAAAGGACACCTGCCGCACGGCCGGCTCGCCAGGGGTCTCCCAGCCGATATACAGGACTGGGGGGACCGATGCTGGCGCGTCCTAGGCTCGGCGGGGTTCGGAGGCTACAGGCCGCGGCCATTACTTTGGTCGTCGCCTGGGCCGCTGTGCCCGGTGACACCGGGGCTTTGGATTTATAATTGCAGCAGCCTGGTGGTGAACAGGGAACGGAGAAGAATTGAGGAATGAAGAAGGGAAGGGAATATCGGCAAACGTGAGTGGAGTATTCCGGAGTGCGGGGGGGTTTTTTCTCCCCTGCGACTGGAAGGAGTACGAATCACTTTGGAGAGAGGAGAACTTAAAATAACAAGATTACGGTTTTGTGGAGCTCTGGAGAGAAGAGGTGATGGAGAAATTTAGGAGGGAGGGTTTGAGGCCCCCTCCTCTGAGAACAATGGTGGCGTCCAGCTTCCGCCTTCACTATGAGAATCTTGATGACATCACTTCCCTTGACTTCCTGGTTGATTAACTGTACTCTGGACTCGTTGCTCCTGTGAGTGCCCCTGGTGGATCCGGAGGAAATTATAAGGATACTGTGCTTGCCTGAGGATTTTGAAAATTTTTTTAAATGGCAAAGGTCAGAGACCAACTGCTGGAGAAATGGAGAATTCTGGAAAAGTTATCTAATATGGACAAGAAATTGGATGAAATAAGAGCAGAAATTGTGACTATCCAAAAGGATTTAAAGGATACTCAACAAGTCTCAGCAGAAAATAAGCAGAAAGTGGAAGGTCTGGAGGGTGAGATGCGGGCAGTGCAGAAGAGAGGAGGCGACAAGCAATGCTGTGCTTGGACTACAGATGGATAAAATGTCTTATTTCCTTAGGTTTCAAAATTTGGAAGAAGTGGACCAAGAAGACTTGAGAGATGTTGTGACTAAACTGTTGGGAGAATTTCTTGGGAGAGGTGTTGATTTTATGAATTGGGATGTGGATCGAGTTTATAGAGTTAATTCACAATATGCACGCACGCATGCAGTTCCTAGAGAGGTTCATGTCAAATTTGTGAAAAGAGGCGAGATGAAATTCTTAGAAAACATAGGAGTGGGGCACTGACTTATAGGGGCAGGAGATAGCCATTCTGAGGCAGATTCCCAGACAGGTGCGTGAAATGAGAAAGAAATATTACTTTTATCAAGCAAATTGTACCAGAAGGAGTGGGCTTCAGATGGCTGATGCCAGAGGGATTGATGATTTTCCGGGAGGGCATTACGAAAAAATTAGTACAATTGCGGAGGCTGCGGCCTACGTGGAGGAACACAAAGCCCTCCTGGATTTAGATGACCCAGGAATTGAAGAAGGGGAGGTTATAGACCATGGGGCGGAGGCGGCTGGCGCTGTTGCGGCCCTGGAATTGGGTCAGGCTGAGCCCAGAGTTCTGAGATCCAAAACTAGGAAGTGACAAAGATATTTGGTATTGTGTTGGTTTTCCTTATTCTCTTTCGTATGATATTCTGATTATTCTTGACCCTTCCTTATTGTGTATGTAAGATTGAAACTTAGCTACTTCGTATCACCTGCTTGCCATATGGCTGTTGTATGTGTTTAAAATTTTGAGTAAAATTCTTATCATGTATAAGAAAAATGAAAATTTACCATACCTGATATGTATTTGCATAAATCTTTTTTGACCAATAAAAACTTTTTATATAAAAAAAAAAAAAAAAAAAAGAAAAAGCAGGAAATTAAACAAATACAGTCAACTAAAACTCAGATCTCAACACCACAAATTGTCTATCTGTGATCTTTCCACAGCACTTTTTCTGAAGAAAAAAGCACCAGAGGCTTTGCTTGGTACTGAGAGATATGGTGCTGTCCAAATCATTTGTCTACAATGAAGGATAAATAGTGCTGAGATGAACAAAAAAGAGAGTTTTGATTAGACAGGGTGGGAGAATAACTAGCCTGCATTTATCCTACATAAACTATATAAATTGAAGAAAAAGAAAAAACAACTTTCTTGACCGGGACTCCTTACGCACGGTCACTCACGCCCTCGTTACCTCTCGCCTGGACTATTGCAATGCTCTCTACATGGGGCTCCCCTTGAAGAGCACCGGGAGGCTCCAGCTAGTCCAGAATGCGGCTGCGCGGGTAATTGTGGAAGCATCACGTTGCTCCCATATAACACCTATCCTGCGCGGCCTGCACTGGCTGCCAGTAGCCTTCCGGGTGCAATTCAAGGTGTTAGTGCTCACCTTTAAAGCGCTCCATGGCTTAGGACCGGGCTATTTAAAAGACCGCCTTCTGCCACCGATAGCCTCCCAACGACCTGTGTGCTCCCACAGAGCGGGCCTGCTCCGGGTGCCATCAGCCAAACAGTGCCAGCTGGTGACCCCCAGGGGGAGAGCCTTCTCTGTGGCAGCACCGACCCTATGGAATGAGTTACCTCCTGGGTTACGCCAACTTCCCGACCTCTGTACCTTCAAGTGGGAATTGAAGACTCTGCTATTCAATCGGGTGGGACTAGCCTAACTATTATTTTAATTTGATATTTTAGTTTAACTTAGTTTTAATTGAATTTTAAACTGTATTAATTTATTTATAATTTTGTTTAGGGTTTTATATCGGTCGTTTGATCGTTTTAGTTTTAAATTGGCCGGTTAAATATTTCATTTTAAATGTATTTTAAATTTATTGTGTTCCTATGTGTTTTAATAAGGCTGTACACCGCCCTGAGTCCTTCGGGAGAAGGGTGGTCTTGAAATCTAATAAATAAATAAATAAATAAATAAATAAATAAATAAATAAATAAATAAATAAATAAATAAATAAATAAATAAATAAATAAATAAACTGAGCTGATGATAACAAAATGAGGATAAGGAAGAGGAGGTCTATTTGATTTACAAGACATGTTTTCTCCAAGCAATGTTTTCTAGAAGAAGGAGCAGGAGAAGGAGAAAGAAGCGAGGAAGAGGAAGAGGAAGAGGAGGAGGAGGAGACAGAAAAGAGAAGGAGAAGAAGGAGAAAGAGGAGAGTGAAAGTTGATCTGATCAATAACTCATGTTTTCTACAAGTTTTTTCCAAGTTGTGAAATATTGGAGTTTAGATATACCGTACATATAAATAGGATCTTCTCTGATACATTGATACACAATTGGGGTAGTAGGAACTCTCCCAAAGCTTCCTGGATTAAAAGAAGAAATAAATATTTATTTTCCCTTCTTTTAATGGGAGAGTAAAAACCTAGCCTAACTATGAATTCATATACCTATATCCATTCAATGTGTATTATGCTCATTCAATATGTATTATGCTTTTCTTGGCAACATTTGAGAAATGGTTTGCCATTGCTTGTTTCTTAGGGTTAAGAGAGAGGGGCTGGTCCAAGGTCACCCAGCTGAAAGTGACTGCTCCAAGATCATTCAGCTGGTTTTATGTCTGTGGCAGAACTAAACTCATGATATCCTGGTTTTTTTAGGCTGATGCCTTAACCACTATACCAAACTTGTTCTTATTTCGATGACGTGTAATAGGTTAAAGCATAATAAGCAAAGACTGTATCTAACGATAAGAGAGAAAGTGAGATGTTTTTATCATACCCTTTTGTCTAATGTGATAGAGTTAAAAAACCTCTCTGAAGCTTTTCAAACATTTCATTGGCTTGTTTTATTCAGAGGATTGGAAGTGAAGCTTCACAATTAAGTAATTCTCATGCTTCTGCTATATGCAAAACACAGATAAAGGAATTGAACAAATCTCAATTTTTTGCTACCTTTAGTGAAGGTATTAAATAAACCACAAGCTCTATCATCCAGTGGTTGGAAGGGAAATATAAGCATTGTAGTAGTAAACATTTGGAGAACATCGGATTGTGAAAATTTTAATCTACAATTTGCTTGGCAACTGTGTCCTCCGATATAATCCTAAATGAATGAAAGTGTGATGCACTGAAATAACAATACAATAATATAGGGTGAGGAAACACTCTGCCCAGAAAACTCAAGTTCTACTTCAGTTCCTAATCCCATTTTTTCCCTTGTTTGCTCGTTTGGCCAGCTCTCTGCTGCAGTACACTGACGAAAGAGCTTGAGAGAGCGAGCGAGCAAGCATCTTTTTTGTAATGAAATGATCCCAGGGGGATCGTTCAACTCCCCGGCTTTTCAACAACGAAAAAGTAAAAAAATTCAGGGTCGGAAGAGAAAGGGGAGGGGGCGGGTACTTGTCGTAATTGCCTGGGTCCTCCAGGGGGCGCGCGAGTAGAGCTTTCCCATTTCCCCGCCCGCTGCCCAGCCTCTGCTCCTTCTGAGGCTGGGTGGCCGCCCACTTCTTCAGAAAGAGGGGGAAGCGCACCTAAAGCGGAGGAGCTCGCCCGATTCTCCCACTCTTCTGCGGGCGACGCGCGGAGGATGGAGGCCGGCTTCCCGGAGGCATGAAACTGCCTTCTCTGGTAGCAGTTGCCCTCCACCGCACAACGCCTTTGCTGAAAGGGAGATATTCAGGAGTCCTGGAGGTTCCCGCTTGATCGCCGCCCAGAAAGACACTGTGTACTATTGAACACTTGCTTCTATATAGATCGGGTTGTGCAGGTAAGGGAGCAATGCGCTTCCCGGGTCTCCCGAAGCTGCTTGCAGACATTACAGAGGGCGTGTTTGCTAACTTTTTTCGGAGACATTGTGTGGCGGTAATTTAGAAGGATGCTTGGATCTCAGGTTTGGTCTGTTTTCCCTGACTAAGATCAGGCAGTCTTTATTAGGTAGGACCCAGATCGAGAGCATATTTAGAGTCGGTGTGTTAAATTAGCCAAATGGGAAATCTCTCCCGGTGATTTCCACGGTCTTTTCTAAATTGGGATTTAATCAATTTCACACATTGACTAAGTCTACCTACAATCCTTGGTCAATTTCACCGGATTGCAAACAATGATAACAGGCAAGTTTCCCACTGTCCCGAGCCCAGATAACCCAGGATTCCTTTGCAGCTTTCCAGTGGTTACTGGAGGCAACTCTTTGCCCTGATGCCCCCAATTGATTTAAGGGTGTCAAGTGAAATGAGTGGAATATCTGAACCTTTGGGTTTCTATTGACAAAGGTGATGGTATAAAAAAGGGTTTAAAGCAATTATGAAGTATTTTTATTGAAGGATTTTCACTTGGAAAAGTTTTTTTAAAAACTCATTTTGTGATTTCTCTATTTCTAAGTCACCCTGCCCTCAAATATTTTCTCCTTTCATGGATGATCTAATTCCCAGACTTAGTTTTAGAGAGAAAGCATTTCTAGCCTTAAAATGCTGACTATACCATGGATGCATCTGCTTAAACTCCCAAATTTTATCAGGTAAGGAAGTGTGTTTAATTCCCTTGAGCTGTGCTCTGTTCAGTGACAATTATTGTATCTGATCCTTCAGACTTCAGATCCACCTCACATATTAATCTGGCGTGGCAGACCAGGGAGGACCAGCCATTGTTTTGGATAGGACCAATATTTGTGCAGACTTATGTGACAATGCCGGGAGATTGAAGGAATCCCAGTTTATTATTTAGAACATACTATGTAATTTGAACTCCAATATACATGTCTTCTAACACAACAGAAGAAGATAGCTTCCACTTACTGGTACTTGCTTGTCTTGTTTTGGGATGCTTTCTTTACATGACCTATGTTTGAGATTTAATTTCAGAAGACAGAAATAATCATTGGTAAACCATTATCTAAAGATGAACAGTTTGCTCATTCTTACATTTTCTATCCACTTGTAAAGAGTGTTGTGAATGGCCTTAAATGGGAGAATTATAATACTGTGATAATATTATAATCCTCTCCTCCCATCACATCACATGCTTATCAGAAAGCCAACTTTCTCAATCTTTAGGTGTTACAGTTCTCCAGTTTCCAACAATTGATTGACTGGAAATGATGAGACTGGAGCCAAAAGTGATGTCTCTGGACACTAAGCCAGGAAAGTCTGAAAAGAGTATGTGGACAAAGTGGAAAATACTTCACATTGGTCCGATTGATTGATGTAATTCCTGTAATAGTCCATTCCCAAGTGTAATTTCCAGTTCCTCTTGTATTTAACATAAAATGTTCCAATGCAATCTGGGCAGTAACAGAAAATAGAAAATGTGGTATTTGTATAATAATTATAGGAAAATATAAATATAAAATTGTCCATAGATCTTTTTAAGGAAATGTGAGATATAGTAAAGATATAAACAGTGCTGATGGCTTGAAATTACTGGACAAAATATTAGTAAGATACTGTTTGGAGTTTAGTGGAATTAATAAGTGACATCATTTTTTAAAATGGGATGAATGTGTATTTTTTTTAACCTGAGTAAAATTCTTTGGGAATAAATTCAGGGACAATTTGTGTAAGAGTTCTCTCCCCATACACAGGTGTAGTTTAATTTAGCTTTTTTGACTACTTATGTAAAAGGCTTGATTGGCTAAGATGTTTGATTTTCATTTCAATGTCTCTCTTGCATGATAAATGAGAGATTTCCAGAACGGCATAACCCTAAGCATCTTTCCTCAAAAATAAACCCTGCTGAATCAGTAGGCTCTCCATCGGATAAATTGTACACACATTGGTAGATTTAAAGATTCTCATGATTACTTCCTACATATTGATGAAAGCATAGGGCTCAAAGGTTAAATGTCAGGGTTTGCCTTTCAAACCTCCCAAATATTAATCTGTAAATATTTGTTTCATAGCAGAACATGGAGGTGAACATCTGCTCAATTTAAAACCCTAACTAGAATATAAAATGAATTATATGCTAAATATATAGCTATAGAGTGGTATAAAGGATGCCATTGTCCACTAAACATGCTGATGGAATGGGCAGAAGCAAAGAACTAGAGAAAGGACCATAGGTAGACTGTAAAACATTTCCAGAAATCTATAGATTAATTTGATAGCATGCAGTGAGTTGTGAGGGGAGATGGGTTTTCAGAGAATAAACACTTGCATATTTATTTAGTGGTGAAGATGATCATATATGGCAAAAAAAACTTTCCGTGTGGCATTTCATCTAGATAATTATATAGATAAGGTTGCAAGTTCAAACACATACCTGCAATACATGTAATTGGATGGAATAAAACTAACTGCTGAACAGATAGATGCATAGAATTACCGTGTAAATGGGTCACTTTACTTAAGCATTCATCATTAGTAGGGCAGAGATCTATGCCCAAATGGGCACTCTATTGGCATTCAGACATTAAACAAATGCTGACAACTGAGTCCTTGACTTAAGAAATACCAGCTGGAGAGAATTCTGTACAGGTAAAGTCAGTTTTAATTAGACTTAATTCCACCGACTTCAGGGAACTTGTGTGTGTGTGTGTGTGTGTGTGTGTGTGTGTGTATGTGTGTGTACTCATTCTACATTGAATATTTGCTCCAAAATTCCTTTATTTAGAAACCTCATGCATGTCACCAGATCTTCATCTTTTATGGCAAGCAAATAAAGACTGACATTCTAAGAAAAGAGTTCTGAATATTAATTATGATATTCCTTTTAAAACTCCTGGGATAAACCCCCAACTATGCTTGTTGCTGCAACTGGTTCCACTTTGCTACTTCTTTTCAACATATGGATTGGCACTGGTATATAGAGGCATTGAGGCAAAATATTCTTATTTTCAATCCAAAATCATGAACAGAATGACATATTTGGGGTTTGACATTTCTTTATATTATTAAAAACTGATAGTGCAGAAAGCCTCTTCTATTTTATTGGACAGAGTCAATAAAATGGCTGTTACACTCCTTCGGTTTAAAATATATAATTGCTGAATTGCTGTACTGTATACCCCATCAGTACATACTTCCCTTAAGGAAGAAAATAAACTGAGTAAAGTAAAAACCTAGCATTAGATCAACCAACAGCGCTACGCAAAATGTCAAATATTTCTTTTGGAAGAAATTGCTTTATTTCAGACCACACTGTTTTGATGGCTGATGTTTTCTCTGGATAGCAGTAGCTCTCTGGGCTCCACTCAGCCTTCTTTTAGGCCTGTTTCCTGATCCCTTTTCTACTGAAGATATCAAAGATGGAAAGTTGAATTTTTTGCATGCTGAGCACGTTGCATTCCACTCCCAAGCTACAATTGGTTTCTGTAATGCAATCAGTAGAAAGATAGTAAGCATGGAGTTAGCAGTCTAGGAAGCCCACATTACAATCCAAAGCTAAGGCTGAAATCCTGAACTTCTAAGAAGGGCACAATTTATCAGATATTACTTCTGAACTAAGATGAATTGGCTCAATATATAAGAAAGGTTTATAAGCACTATACATGGGACTGCTCTTGAACAGTATTTGGAAACAGCAGCCACGCACAGAGTTTTTGGGACTCTTGGGGTGGTCTATGTTTCACTGCTATTGCAACAGCCGCAATGGTTGGCAGTTTGCTTCTGCATACAATTCAAGGTATTGATTGTCATCTATAAAGCCCTTTAGGCATGTGTTCAAGTTATCTGAGTTATCTCTCCCCAAGGGGAGTTCCACACCACTGTGTTGTCAGGAGTCAAGAAATTCTGGCTGGTAGAGTTCAGGAGAAGAGCATTTTCTGTTGTGGTTCCTGCCCTTTGGAACATTGTGCACCCCTCAAGGTGAGATCTGCACTTGCTCAAAAGAGCCTGAAGACCCAGCTCTCCCATCTGGCCTGGAGTCCCAGTGGAGGCATGTCATTCTGGAGGTGAGATAAGACTGAGATAAGATTCCACCTCCTTCCCATGTGCATCTTGCTTTCTTCTTTTTCCACCTTTAATGATTTTAATCAATTCTAATGTTAATATTTATTACTTTAATATTTTAATGTTTTATCTTGATGTTTTTATTTGATTGTAAGCCACCTAGAGTTGCCTCTTGGTGAGATGGGCAACATACAAAACAAACAAACAAATAAACAAACCAAGCATATTACTTTGCACATTCTGTCATGTGGTAGAACTTACTCTATAGGCTTTTATTTCAGAGGCATCATGGTGCTGCTCTTTGCTGCATTTTGCATTCCAATTATTGTTTTGCATGCATATGACTTTGTAGTTGCTACCTTATATCAATTTTTGCTAGTATAGTCATGGGAAAAAAGAAAAGACCTCCCTCCCAAAAAACCCCCAAGGAAAAATCAACCCAAAAAGCCAGGGGCTTCAAAAGTCAGAAATCATGTGTCCTTTGTGATGATTTCCATGGGCACATCCATAGCAACACATGCAAGACATGGACCACGATGGTCCAAATAGTCAAGGTAACAGCCATAATGGATGCACATTTGATGCACGTAAAAATCAGGCAGAGTTTCCATCCAGTGACAATTTAGAGGTGTGGGCAGCCTTGTCACTGAATCTTAAAAAGGAGAGGTCCATTTTACTTTGGGGCAACCTGTTCCACAAAGCACCATAATGAAAAAGTCTACTCATTGTTCTGATATTTTGTATCAGACAGGCCAATTCTACAAGTATGTGGAGTACCTAAGTTTCAAGGCAAACGGAAATTTAGAGCTAGTGTTGAGCACCCTGAACCAGGAAATCAACTGATAGTTAGTTTCTAAACAAAGATGTAAGCATCTCTGTATCTGCTATTACCAGGCAAGTAGCTGAATTTCCATCAGCTGTTGCTTTTGAAGACTCTTCAAAGACAAGCCCATATCATATAGTGCAGGTAATACTTGATTTATGATGATAAGGAAGCCAATGCATTATGATGGCAAGTTACAATGGTGGTATCTGTCATATGACTGACCCAATTTTATGACCTTTTTTGTAGTGGTCATTAAGTGAATGCACTGATCATTAATATAAGCAGTGGTTCACTAAGGGTACAGATTTGCTGAAAACTAGAAATGCCTGGTAAAATGAGATCATAAGACAGGATGCTGCAAACGGCCATAAATGTGACTGTAATGCCAAGCACCAAGGTGTGAACATCTTACATAAGAGTTGGGCCTGGGTGTCAGAACTTCAGATCCAGGTCATAAGTCTGCTTTTTCAGATAGGTCACAACTTTGAACAGTTGTTAAGTGATAGGTTGTAAGTCAAGGACTACCAGAGTCCAGATGCAAGGTAACAAGGACTGGGAAACTATTGCAAGTGCATCTCATATTGCATGACACAAAAAATTCCAAGGACCATATTAGATTTTTTTTTTTAAAAAAGCTAAATTTGTATGTTTTATTTAAAATGACTATATTCCTGTTTGGGGAATGTTGAAAATCAGACTTCTGATATTAACTTGGGTAACATTCATTTATGGTCTGTAAAAAAAGGACAGGTATGGAGAATAATTAAAATAATTGACATATTAAAAAAAAGTTTTAAAGAATTCCAAACTGATAAACCATTAAAAGAAAAATTATTAGGAGACGCAGCTGGATGATGAACCAAGGCTGTGAAAGTGAATCAGACATTACAGTAGAAGAAAAAAGCCTATCATGGTTTGGGTTTGTATCTGTTGATTTCCCTATCTAAAGGGATAAGCAATTGAAGATATGAAGTGCTCTTAACTTGAAAAGCATGGGATGAGACATAGTAATTCAATCCGGTATAATAGTACTAAGTCTGTCTCTTGGTAATGTGAACTTTTGTGTCCACATTGACCTTAGCTGTGAAAATGAACTATTGCTTTCAAATTACCTAATTCAATAAATTGCCATTGGATGATATTAGCTTTTAAAGTATTATTAACATATTAAAACTTTATAAATATAATGCTTGAAATAAGGGATGTTTCTTTAATACTGGAAGAAGTACTTTCATGATTTTTTTCCTGTGAAAATATTTATTATCTATCTAAAAAAAAGGATGAATCTATAATTTTTAGGCATGGTAGATTAAACAAGGAAGCAAGCAAAATTCAGACTGTTCTTATTTAAATTATATTTGTTATAGATTTCATGCTGTGAGTCAAACAGAGACACCATTATTTTTCTATTGATGTGCAAGAACCAAAATTGACATACCATTAAACCTTATAATGCAGTTTGCACATTGAAACCCTAGCTGATTCTAACTATACAACAAACAGCTGAACAACCTTGCTTTAAAGTTTTTTTTATGAGGTACATTTGCAGAAAAATAATATAAAAGGTAAGATTATTTTGAGAAACTCACGTTTTTAAATAAGCTACTGACAGGAATTAACCTTATTGTCTCTCTTTAGAACAGTTTTTTCTATCATTCCCATCATTGCAAGCAAATTGGGAATTTTTTTTGTCTGTTGGGTATTAAGAACCAGCCATTCCTTGTTTAAGTAATTGTTTCATATTCTAGGGATAATGATAGATTGCTTGTTATTAATAAACTAGTTTGTTTTTACTTGGCGAAATGACCTAAAAGCAGGTCGTACATTTTAAAATCAGCTTGAGTTAAGGCAGTTTGTGAGAACAAACTAGAATTTGCTGAAATGTTTATGTTTAAAACATTTGTTAATTTAAATTAAACATTCATCTGTTTGTTCATCTGCTTGTTTTCTTACCTTTATATCATATCTTTAAGGAGCTCAAAGTGCATACAGTGAATCCTCCTACCTTATTTCATCCATATCCAGGGGTGGGCTTCAAAAATCTCAGCAACGGATTCACTGCCCTGTTGCTGGTGGGCATGGCCATGGTGGGTGTGGCCTAGTCGGTCTCTTGCACCACAGCGGGGGATGGGGGGTGTCTCACCCTTCCCAGGCTCCGGAGGCTTTCTTGGAGTCTCCAGGAGAGTGAAAACGGCCACTCCTGATCCTCCAGAGGCTGGAAACGGAGGCCCAATTTTTGCCCTCCCAGAGCCTCTGTGTGAGATCTGTACTTACCTGGCATCCAAAATGGGCCACGTGAAAACTGCTAGGAGGGGCAGGGAGGGGCGGGAAGGGCAGGGAGAGGTAAGCGGGGCCAGCCAGGCATGGGATTTGGGGGTTTGCTGAACTGGGCAGAATCCTAGCTAGAGGATTGCCTGAACCCGTGCAAACCCACAGCAGCCAACCCCATCCACATCACTGAAAACAAATGACTGACATAAAATGATTCAATGAAATCTGTGTTCTAGTGAGGACTTTGGTTTTCTCTTTTACAGTCCAACTCTCTAATCTAGAAATTTTGCTCCTTTTTAAAGCCGTGGAACATTTAGTTTAAAAAAAATGAAAAATTCGGAACTATGTTCAAGAGGCAAAACTATAGTGATAAAAAAATTGACTAGTGATTTTTTTCCACCTTACTTTTTCACTAAGAACTGTAGCATTCTGTAGAACACAGCTGTAAAACTCTGCTCTAATTTCTGCACCGGCTCTTAATTTCTTAGACTATAGGTTTTTCTTTCTTTCCCTTTAGGACCCCAAATTCTCAAAGGAGATTTTACAGAAGCGAGTCAGGGCTGGGAATATTCTTTGCTTGGCTTTCATTAAGTTAATATATTTAGGCTATAAGTCATTGCTTGTCATTCTAAATGCATCATATGACTTATGTTATTGCAATCAAATTTCTGAAATTGTAATTATTTTGTCACATATTTGCTACAACCTAATGCAGAGCTGATTCACACCTTGAATTGAATCATATAACTTTTTTGCTTTTGTGTTTGGAGTACTATTCTTTTTCTACTTTTTGTTTTTTTTTATTCTTCCTTCACTATATTTTATAAATAACTCAAGATGGCAAGCCTATATAATACTCCTACCTCTCATTCTCCTGTTTTCCCCACAACAACAACAGCCCTAAATAGTGGGTCGGGCTGAGAGAATGACCCAATTACCCAGCTGGCTCTTATGCCAAAGGTAGGAGTGGAATTCATGGTCTTCCTGGTTTCTAGACTAACAACTTAACCACTACATCAAGCTGCTTTATTGTTATGCCACCATGAGTATTGTATATGATGACTGTGATATTTTCAATTGCTTAATCTCTTTCCCTGCTGAACAATAAATTAAAAATTGAAAAGCATAGTTCTTCTCCTAGGGCCATGATGGCGAACGTATGGCACGTGTGCCACAGGTGGCATGCAGAACCCTCACCCCAGCTCAGCACCACAGATGCACACACTTTCCGACGGCCAGCTGGTTTTCAGGTCTCTGCTGTGCATGCGCAGGAGGTGGGGCGCATGCAAGAGATGCACGTGAACGCTCGGGGAGTGGGATGCACATGGGGGGGGTCACAAGCAGAGGGGTGGGGCACACATGGGGTGGAGTGTGCGGGGGGGTGGCACTCGGTGACAAAAAGGTTAGCCATCACTGTCCTAGGGTCTCGTATGGACTTAGAGATCAAAATTTGGTTGCTACCTACTGAGCAAAGATAAAATCAGTCCTAGAACAGTTGGGGATATTGATAATATTGACAGAAGTAAATTCCTACAATATTTATTTTTGTGTTTATGAGGTCTATATGGCAGTTAATCTCACAAAGTGACTGAATGACTAACACATGGTTAGGAGCTTGAATGTATATGTAGTTTTAAAAGCAAAGGTTGCTGTATTGTTGACTGAAAATTGAATGATGTGCAATGAATGATGCAGTGAAAAAAACTGATCTGAAAATTAATATATTAAGACCAAGATATTTGTCTCTGATGTGTTTGAAGAAGTACATTATTTAATCATACAGAGAAAATGAAAGAGTATTAAATTGAAAGGGATGGGTTAAGAGGAAGACTGAGCTGTGCTTATGGAGCTGATGAGATCCTCGAAAAGAGAAGTGAGAAGTTTGAAGAAGGAAAAGAAATATATGAAGTAATGTATGAATATGCTGGTTTGTAAGTCTAGAAAGAGGTAGAGATATAATAAATGATGTTGGTATAAAATAGTTTTAGTTATTTTTCCTTTTTTCTTCTTTATCTCATTGCTATAATTTCTTTGGCTTAAACTTACTTATTCCTTATTTCTTTTTCTGAAGTCTATATTATAGCGTTTATCCAAGAAGTGAATAGCATGTGATATTTAGGTATGTACAGTGTTTTCTCTAGCTAGATTGTGAGGATGGAAGGTAAGAGAAATAGAAATGACTAGTCCTGTATAATCACATTGATTGAAGAGATATGTTAATTGCAAATCATTTAAGAGATAAAACAAAAGGAAAAATTGCAAAACTAATATTTGTAGAATTTTGTACAAGCAAATTCAGAAGTAAGTCTTCAAAGACATTTTGTAAGATAAGTGGGTATTGTATAAGATATCAGCTCTTCCATGGGTCTTTACCTCCATATGACTGGAAGGAAAACCCTCCAACAAGCTTGTATTTTTCACCAACTCAGTATTATGTCTCAGTCTATATTATTTCTTTGCTTTTTAAGGTTTCTGTTGAGCAGTATAGTAATAAAATTCTTTATGAATCCTGCTCAGGGAATAAAACATATGAGTGTGATAAATTAACCATAATTTAGCAATTTTTAGCAGCTTGTTTCAAATATATTTTTCATTTTTTGTTGAAGTGCTATTGTATTTTTTGTTCCAGGTTGTTTTTGAACAATAGCTAATAATCACCCTATTTGTCCATGCCTATTTGCCGTGGCCATACATTCTCAAATACTTTATTAATTGTATTACCATTGTATGAAACAGTATGTTTCATGGTAGTAGTATTATCAGATGAATTTGTTTATCCCTCTGGCAGGAAGAACTCCTCTTGATTTCTAAAGATTAAGATAATATAAAAAGGGTGCAGACTCCTTTGTTGGCACATTTCCCAATCTTGTAGAAATAAGAATAAACAGATGTATACTGGAATAAAGCGTAAACCATCTTGCTGACTTGTGTAATACTACTCACTTTCATGGTGAAAATGGGGTTGCAGACAAAGGAAAGCATGTTTTGGGAACATATGATCCCCAATTTGCATGAACCAAATCAGATGTATTTTAAGCAAGAACCTATATTGCACAAGGACACATATACTATATCAGAAGGAAAGCAAATAATAAATCATTAGGAAAGGAAAAACAACAATGAAGATTAAACTTTATATATGTGCTGCGACCATTACATTAACTGGCTGCATTTCATTCAGAGATCACAACCTCAAGTGGCAAGAATCCATGCAGATGTTGACAACTTTGGTCAACAAACTTTTCAATGCAATAGAAAGGAAACAATTATATCTATGAAAAATGATTGTAGAAACATAATTTTATTACATTGAAACAATTCTAAATTTTTAGCACACATGTTTGTTGAGGGGCCTCAGGGCACTCAGGGATTAATGTCAAGTGATGAAGTATCTATCTTCCTGCCAATTGTGCATTGTGCATCCCCCCCCCCCCACATCTTAGAGGCTTTTCATATACTGAAGTAAGATGAAAGTGCCAGTGGTCCTCATTTACTGACCTTGGAAGGATGAAAGGAGGAATCAACCTTGAGCCTGGTGAGATTCAAACTGCTGAACTGCAGCCAGCCAGCAGGCAGCATACTGTAAATACCGTGTTTACAATGTAAGGGTGCCATGCAAATACCTGCATTGTGCTACTTTTTCATTGGGACTACTTAAAATGCTTAATTATTATTGAATCAACAGATTCTCTAGATTCATATAATACACAAAGATGTGCATGTGGTTGTGCTGCCTGTTGTCCTTTTTCTGTTATTTTCTCCCAAAAATTTTATTTTATTTTATTATGTTACAACATAATAGCATAACAACAGCATAATAAAAGATAAAATTATAAAAGGTAAACAAAAATTGAAATACAGAAAACAACCAATGAGCAAAAGAAAAATCTAAACATAACAAAAGAATTTTAAGTTATTGAATTTGCAAATATATCACAAATATGTCATATATTAAATGTTATATAGAAATAAATAATTTACAAAAAATATCTTAAAATTATTAAATAGAAGAAAAACACTAACTAATGATATTACTCTATGGTTTGTAAATATTGTGACGAGAGAGAGAGAGAGAAAGAGAGGAGGGGGGAGGGAGAGAGAGATTGCTTCATTCTCTGATTAGTGGAGAATTATTACCCTTTCAAAAACAGATAAATTACAAAATCTTAATATTTAATATTGGGTTTTGTGTCACCTTTTCAATTTCTCAAAATAATTATTTTGGTAATCCCTCATGCCTGGTATATTCAAAATAGTTAATTTCAGAGTTTGGGAATATAATTATAACAGTAACATTTTAAACATTGAGGGATTTGTTCATAAACCTATTTATTTACATTAAAATGTTTTAAAAGAGGGAAATAAATCTCAAGTCAAAACCATACAGCTGAATAAGATGTTGATAATCTCTCATCCTGTTTCTCAGAATATGGGATTATGCAGAAAAATGCAATATATTTGGTCCCTGAAACAGCAGCTTTTAGCTGTGATTGTGATAGCATTTTATTTATTTCTTGCAGAAAATGAGAGTTTATGATTATGGTGCAATTTCTAATTTTTGTGCTTGGGTGATGAATATGATTTTATGCCTGGTTTGGGAATCTAATTATTAATTTTAAATATGCATAAATTATATAGCCATTATGGTTATAGTCTGGGGGATATTATTAAATCTTGGTCCTTAGCCAAGATGACTGGGCTCATCTAGCAGCTTCTTCATCAAGCTTACTTCTTTTAAATGAGCAGAGAATCCTGAATTTCTGTAATCTTGTTCAAGATCATTCCTGACAGTTTTCTGAACTCTGTGAAGAAATGAAACATATCACCTAACTGCTTTGGAGGAATGATCAAATCAAAACAATAATAATAAAAAGAAATGCAACATCTCAGTTCTTGTGTTTTGTAAACTTGTGACATAATCACCATGTCATTTTCCTGACAGGTTCTATTCTGAAATAAGCACATGAACCTTCCTTATAAGCATCGTGTAGCTTGGGACTGGGGAATCTGAGAAACCATCTGCTACTACTTGAAACTATGCCAGATGACACTATCTGTTGAAGTATGTCGAATCTGACTGCCCTTTCTCCAGGATATACTCAGGGCCTGATTATTTAAGATGTGTGGCTTAATTGATATTAACATTTTTTTATAATGTTAGGGTGGACGGGTGTCATTATTTTAGTAATGAAATACATAAAGGACTTGGGGATGGAGAAAAGTTATATTTGGTTTATTTTTTTCTTAATTTAAAAAAAAAAGACTGATACCTGGTGGGAGCACAAGATTCCCCAGCTCCATCTTCCTCCTTTCAATAATCACTAAAACAGTATTTCTCATCCTTGACAACTTTAAAAGATATGGACTTCAACTCTAAAATCTCCAACTGGTTGAAGGAATTCTGGAGTTAAAGTCTACGTATCTTCAAGTTGCTGAGACTGTGAGGTGCTGTATAAGAGTATCAAATGCTTCATATGTGATTCATTGTGTGATTTGTCTTCTTATTGTAAGGTGGTCATGAGCTCTCATTCCACTAGGGCAGTCAGGGTATTTTTTAAATGTAGGAACAAATAAAAGACTTAATGGCTACCAATAAGTTTGCTTACTTTTCTCACCCCAGTTTCTGACTAAAATTCAGAGTATACCCTCTTTCCTCCCAGTCTATTTTAAAATGCTTGTTATGTCATGGAAAGTGATTCCTGTGGGATTCTCTGCTTCATGTGCCAAAAGAACATGGCCACCCTTGAGTACTATGTAGCTTGACTTAAAAGTACCATTTGATCCCTAATCTCTGCCTGCAGTATGTGTGAGATAGAATCTCATATCTTTGTGTTGCAAGATTAAGATGAAATAAAATAATCCAATGTATTTTGAACCTTGGCTGCGGTGTATAGAGCTAGGTTTTGGTGACTACCTTTAAAGCGCTCCAGGGCTTAGGGCCAGGGTACTTACGGGACCGCCTGCTGTTACCGAATGCCTCCCACCGACCTGTACGCTCACACAGAGAGGGACTCCTTAGGGTGCCGTCCGCCAAACAATGTCGGCTGGCGGCCCCCAGGGGGAGGGCCTTCTCTGTGGGGGCCCCCACCCTTTGGAATGAACTTCCCCCTGGACTTCGGCAACTGCCGGACTTTCGGACTTTCCGCCGCGAGCTGAAGACCTATTTGTTTGTTCGCGCAGGACTGGCATAGGATTTTAATTAGTTTAATGTTTTAATATTTTATAATTTATGGGGTTTTATTCTAAATGTTTTAATTCAGCCATTTGTGTAATAAGTTTTTTAATTATGGTTTTATGTGTATATTGCTGTTGTTTTTACTATGGCTGTAAACCGCCGTGAGTCCTTCGGGAGAAGGGCGGTATAAAAATTAAATAAATAAATAAATAAATAAATAAATAAATAAATAAATATTTCCATCAACACTAATGTTAGTGCTAAAGTTGAAAAACTTGTTAATGTTAATTGTAAACTGCAAGATGGACAATTCACCATTTAAAATATAATTCAGGTAATATTTTCTCTGGTAAACAATGTACAGTTGGTAGTGACACGTGTTATACTCCACTTGTCACCCAGACAGTCCTGCACAGAGAAAGAAGCAGAAGAAACTTATAATTTAGTCAAATAAAAAAAGAGTAAAGTTGAAATCACGGAGTAACCAAATGAGGAAAAATGATGCATTTGATTCCTTTCAGTTCACTTTCAATATGTTTCGCAGAAAACAGAGACTGCTGTTTCTCCCATCACTGTTCCAGAAGCAGAAAAACAAATAACAATACCCCCACCTTCTACTGGGTTCTTAATGAAAGTTCTGTCACTTCTAAAATACCCCACTTGTCATTTTTCTGAAATGTGCTTTTGGGAATGATCTTTGTTAGGTAATCTCTTAAAAGGCTGTAAGAGTTTTGAGTAAACATAATAAAGCAAACTACACTTTTTTGCTTTATAAGGATATTGAAATATCAGATGCTACTTAATTTCTTGAATGTGTGCATGTCTGTGTGGGGGCTTATACAAAATATAAAACAGCACACCTTCCTTCTTCAGGATGGTTCACAGGGAGCTGAAGCAGACCAGCATTGCTGTTTTAATAGCAAGACACTAGGGGGCACTGAAGCACTAGCTGAAATTCAGTTGATAAACAAGGCAGAGAGAAGTGATCTTTGCTCCAGATCTATGTGTTC
Source organism: Ahaetulla prasina (assembly GCF_028640845.1). Classification (NCBI taxonomy): domain Eukaryota; kingdom Metazoa; phylum Chordata; class Lepidosauria; order Squamata; family Colubridae; genus Ahaetulla; species Ahaetulla prasina. The sequence continues at coordinate 87,354,426 of NC_080542.1, forward strand.
AGACCTCGGCTTGCCCCTAAACTGGACCTGTTTGTCTCTGAGGCCTTCTAGATGAGGAATCTGCAGCCTTTCTGCAGTCCTCAGTGTATCAGCCAATTGCATACAATGCTAGGTTCATAGCTCCCCATTAAAATGAATAAAGAACCAATCCTTTTTTATATTTAATCACAAGCGGACACTGAAATTTGCTCCCTCAATCTTATCTCAAGAAAAAAGAAAATACTAACGGAGTAGAAAAACCTATCTCAGGTTTATTTTAAAAACAGCCAGTGATGATTGGGTTTGAAGAGGAGTGGTGAAAGTCATTCCTGGGGTCTTGAGAGCTGGGCAGGCAAAAAGTGTGATCCAAAAGTGCAAATTCATGTCAAGCGTATGGTAAACTAAAAACAGGAGGTGGATAACAGGCTGTGCAGAACATGTCAATTAGGCTGACAATAAACATGGCTTCAACATCAAACTGCTGCTAAATGAAAGTTTTAATGTCTACATTTCTACGTAGATTCAGGTCATATTTTCAGACATCAACAACACAGAACAGCGTCGTTGAAAGATAGTGTCAAATGCCAGATTTTGGAAGAACATTTTTCTTTTTGTCCGAAAGAAATAAAATTCAAAATAGGCATGTTAATTGGTTAAAGGCTCCTATTTTAAATGCTTCCATCATATCCTTTCAGAAAGTCTGTAAATTTTTTCTGTGGGGACATGATTCCTAAAAAAGTTGGGAGTTAGCTGAAAATAGTTTTCCAAATCTGTGCCAAGCTCTTTTTCTTCATTAAGATCACCTTAGGCCACATGATTTCTTGAGCCAATTTCAACCAGATGTCCTCTGGAGGAACATTTCCTGAAATTTAGGCTGTTACTCAACTTTGGCTCTTAGTCTGATTCTCATCCTTTATAGTGACTGATAGGTGTAGGCATACCGGATCTGATTTGTTGTCAGCCCCACAGAAAGACTAGAGATTAAAACTATTAGTGAAATTAGCTGTAACTAAAGAATCTTGAAAGTCTGATTGTACTCCACCGTCATCTACTTGTTCAATGAATCAGAGAACCATTGGTCTCAATATCTTCTGAATGTTATCTCTGGGCTTTAAAAAAGTGTGAGAGCCCCTATTGCCTAGGCTTCTTTATATTTCCATCCAAATTCCTTTGTCTCTACAGTTGCAATCATCTGGATGACTTTGATATGGCAGAAGAAATAAGGAGAAACTCTCTGTCCTGCCCTCTAATATTTATCTGTCTTTTTGCAGCTCAGATATGACATGATATGGCATATCATGATATGATGTGACATGACTAGTTGGGCAGATTTGTGTCAGCAATAAATTTCTCTGACAGCACCACTTGCATCTAGGCACCATTAGCTCTGAGTAATAGAAGAGGATTTCTTCATGTTTACTTCATGCACAGAGACGGGCTACCCCAAGGCATTTTGTTCCCTGAGGAAAAACAGCATTGATGCCCCCTCATCAAGATGTCCATAGGCAGCCAGGTTTGTTTAGCACCTGAGGCAAAAAAATTCCCTGAGCAGTCTTATCCATTAAAAATAGAATCATGATAAATAAAAGCTAACAATTTGCAGCCCTTTTGTGGCATCTGCCGTTTGTTTCCTAAGACATCTGCTTCACTCTGCACAGGCATTGCATGAGCACTGAATAACTGGCAAACCCTCCCTCACCAAACCCAACTCTCTTCCCATTTGACATCATTGTGACTGAAAAATTGTGCTAGCCCAGTCCAGCATTTCTCACTGATGGCCTATCAGTTGTATAGGATGGAGAAAAGAACATTCCCCTAATGTTTTTAATATTGAACTCTGGAGATGTGCTTCTAAGGGAAATGAAAGATGTAAATGTTCCATAGCTAGTCACTGTGCTAAATCCAAGTGCTAATATTAGATAGGCAAGGATTGGTATATGTGATATTAATTAAAATGTGATTATAAAAGCAAGGAAAGTTCACACTAGTGACGGCTGAGGGCAAGCCATCTCAATTGAGTTTATGCATGAATACATTAAGTGTTTCAGGGTACTTTGTTAAATGGAACTGTTTTATGGATCTTTAGTTTTCTCCCTAGCAATCTGGTATTAATTGTCCAAGTCAAACCTATGACTTGGGGATGGGGGGGAGGAACCCCCATTTAACAACCATAATAGGCAAAAAGTGGATTGGGAATCTAGTTATCCAAACAATGGCTAGATTTGAATCAGATCTGACTTTCTGACTTCCATTTGTTTAATCACCAAATGATTTTACTTTCCTATCTCAAAAGCTATACTGTTGAAATGAAAGAAAAGGAAGAGATAGAGACTATCAGGAACACCTTTGCCTATGAGAAGATTGTAAAGCATAGTTATATTTTACTAAAATTGGAAATTGCTCATTTAAATATATTACTGAGTTATCCTTGTATTACTATTCTCTATCAGATTTATTAAACAGTTTTTGCTGCTTTGCTGAAACTTTGTAAATAAAATGATATTTTAGGAAAAATATCTTTTTTAATCAATTTTTTAAATTTTATATTACATATACATATCAATGCATGAACAGTGTGACACCTGGGTGCCATACATTTCAATAAAAATAAGATATTATTAATCATAGTTATCACATTCATCCAGCTTATATATTTCTAATAGTAATACACATTTTTATCAAATTATTTATATCAAATCTTGCATTATTTCATATTGTTTAAACATATATAATACTGCTGTTCAATTTCTAAACCTATCTCTTATCATTACACTTACCTTATAAAAATGTGTATACTAATATTCCTTCTTCCTCTTATTTCTGTCTTTATTCTAATTTATATTCATGTGACCATTATATTAAGACATTCCCTTTTTACGATACTATCCTTCATTATTTCATTGTTCAATATTTAAATATGCAATTCCAATACCAATCACAATATTATTTAAACATATAAATTAATTTTAGTCATATTCTTTATATTCATTCAATCTATATGATTCCACTATTAATAACCTATTTATAACAGTATTAAAATATATTCTTTCAGCATTTTATTAGTCATTATTCTTCATTATTTCATTATTCAATATTTCAATACATTATTCTAATGCCAATCACAATAATATTTAAACCAGTGGTGAAATCTGAACCTTTTTGACATTGTTTCACTGGCCACACATGCGCGGTGCATGCCAAACATGTGCTGTGTGCGTGCACATGTGCGCTGTGTGCCAAAAGGAGGCTTGGAAAGATAAGTAGAACAGTGAGGGGAGGGATCAGCTGTGCCACACGATTTACAGCTGATCATTGGAAATACCAGTTCAGAGGAATCGGTAGCTTTTTTTTACTCGTGATAATTTTTATCATGACCAGTTCACCCGAACCGGTGCAAACCAGTAACATTTCACCACTGATTTAAACCTACAAAATAACTCTGTTCATATTCTTGCTTTCATCCACTCTTTATGATTCTAGAATTAATACACATGTTTATATTAAAATATGTTTTCATTATTTAATTGTTCAGTGTTTACCAATCACAATATTGTTTAAGCTTGCCTATTCTAATTTCTCCTTATGCCACCATTATAAAAAAAGGGGGGAAAAAACAAAAAAAAAGAGAGCATTTTTTTCTTTCTTCTCTTCTCTTTTTTCTTTTTCCTATCCACCTCAGGGTGAAATGCTCCTGGTTTGGACCGGATTGTCTGATCCGGTAGCAATGGCGATGGGTGGTTTGGAGAACCAGTAGCAAATATCCCTGTCCCCCCACCATGCCCAGCTGAGCCGTGCGATCATCAGGGTGGTTGTTGTTTTTTTTACTTTTAAAAACATTTTTTCTTCGGCTGAAAAAATGCTTTTAAAAGTTAAAAAAAATCTCTGATGATTGTACAACTCAGCTGGGATCGTCAGAACCATTTAAAAGCATTTTTTCTACAACCTTTTCGGACGAAGAGGTTGTAAAAAAAGTGCTTTTAAAGGGTTCTCGCGATCAGGCAACTCAGCTGGGATCATCAGAATACTTTAAAAACAGTTTTTCTACAAGCTCTTTAGCCGAAGTGGTTGTAAAAAATGGTTTTAAAAGGCTCCTCTGCAACTCTCTGAGACCTCGCAGAGGTCCCTCTTTGCTTCACCACCCCTCCAAGGTGGCTTTGGCTTCTATCAGAACGCACCAATGGAACCCACCAACTCTGCACAGGAACCCACCAACTCTGCACAGGAGCTCAGAGACCTGCTCTTTATCTCTTTATCTTTATTTTGCTGCGACATCAACCAGAGGTCTGGAGAAAAAAATGTTTCCAGTGCCTGCGTTATCTTGAATATTACAAACTTATTTTTTCCCACTCTTTTCCAATCTTTTTAAGTAAACCAAATCAGTTAAAGATGGTTATTTTAAATTACATCTGAAGCATTAATAGTAATGGGTGCATATAACTTCAAAAATAAATTGGCTTTTAATAATTTCTTATTAATGTTTAACTATTTCAACTGATACTATTTCTAACTTTTCATAATTGACTTTCAATTCAATTCAAAAGTTTCTCAATATTGGGCTAACACTTTTTTCATTTTTGGTGAGGAAAATAGGTCTTTCTTATTTATAAAACTCTGTTATCTATATCTATACCCTTTTGGGTTCACAAAACGAAGAGTTTTATGTGATATGTATAAGCAGCCATGAGTTCTGCTTCCCGTAAGACAGTCCTCTGTTTTAATTACCTTAAAATAATCTTTAATTACTGTATTTTGAAAGTTTTTCAGTCCGCCACTGGTTGGAGAATACAGAAGTAGAAGAAGAAAAATATGGAGCCTGAAGTTTAGGTAACCAGATTTGGGTGCAAAACTCTAGAACCAATAATAGATTGTATGGCAGAAAAAAGATTCAGAAATCTTTTGCTGCCACCTAATCTGGAATTTTTCAGCCCAGAATTACTAAACTTGCTAAAGTTTCCTGACAGATATTGAACTATAGATAATGCAGGGTGACTCTAGACAGTTTACAGTTACATAAAATCTAAAACGTAAACAGTTAAAAACAAGCATTAAATCAAAAACACATAGGGAGAGTGTTGTGTCTTGCCCGCCCTCAGAGCAGCCGGGGCCTTCTTACCTGCTCCCGCACACTGAGGAATGTATGCCTCCCGGTCCCAGTCCTGGCTCCATGCCCACACAAACTGCAGAAGGAGAATCTCCCTGCCCCAGCCCTGACTCCATGCCCAGGCAACGGAGCAGAAGACCCTCCTCCTCCACAGCAGGTGAGCCTGAGGAGGGTTTACTCCCAAGAACAGCTGATTGGTGTGACCCTCGCATCAGAAGATTGGAGAGGCGGAGGCTGCAGAGGGAAGGGAGGGGCAGGCCTTAATGAGTGCTGAGTCATGGAGCCGCACCCCATGGCCTATATAAAGGAGCTACTTTCTGGCAGTCTCTGAGTCAGGCAAAAAGTCAAACTTATCTTGCTGAAGTCACTTACTGGTCTCCTGCCTGCTCTGAGGACTTTGCTAGGACTTTGGGCAGAGCTGCAGAGGCAAGCCTGATTCGGATTTCCTGGACCCAGCCGTCAGCGGAGGAGTGGGACACGACAGAGAGTGGGGGCGGAGTGGGAGGAGGTGGGATCTGTTTTTACTCAATCACCTCTGTTGCATTGATTCCTCACTGGATCCCCAAGCCAACTGGCACAGCCACATCTTTATAGGCTTCCTTACAAAAGGCTAGGAGGGTTGGGTCCAATCTCATATTGGGGTGCAAAATGTTCCAGAGGGCAGGAGCAGGAGCAGAGAAGACCCTCCTCCTTGACCCTGCCACCCAGAATATTCAGAACCAGGCTGCTAAATGCTGGATTGGGAAAAGGTTGCTGCATCTGCTCCTTGTGCATAATCTAAAAAACAAGATGGTTTGGTTAGCATGCTACCAAGGAATGTTCTTTTCTATTATATGCATATTCACAAATGTACATCTGTAAATATTGCAAAATTATTATTTGGAATTATTGCGAATTCCAATAATCTCTGTTTATGCTTTCAATTAAAATGTCCCTTATGTCCCTAAGAATCTCAGATGTTTTTATCAATATATTGATCCATTATAGTAATGCTATTGTAGTCATATGAAGTCCTTTAAATTTCAAGTTATTTGATGGGAAATAATTTCATGACTGAAATAGATAGGATTAGGTTTCCAAATATACATCAGAGCGGCTCAAAAATCAACTCCCAAATATAAATTCTAGCACTTATTAATGGAAACTGGCAGAAGTCAGTCTTAATCATAATGATTCTCTGAAACTGCACCATCCCCAAGTTAAACTATACCTCATGTTGTGATATATGTTGTATTCTAAGAGGTTATCAGCTGATGGATCTCTCCTTTTTCTTAAATATAAAACCTTGTTGAATTCTGTTCATCCTGAGACAAAACTCACAGGTTACAGACAGAAGACAGGAGGGACCATTCTGAACTAGGAAATATATTTCTATCCTGTTCCTTCCTTCATGCTTGGGCATATGTTGTATATGGAACCATTTTTCTACTGACATTCTCTGTGTTTGTTTTTGCTGCACCCAAAAGCCCCAATCCAGAAGCCAATGCCTAATATAAGTCTTAAGGATTTCAATTCAGTATGGCTTGTAGTTAATTAATTACTACTTCATAAATCCCTTTAAATTGAATGCTTCTTTTTAGGTTAGGTAGAAGGTGATTAAGAAATTGGCAAGTGTCTTGTAGACAAAAATGGACATACTTTGTGAGATCTTTTTAATTAGCTGTTAATCATAGAAGGAAATAAATTGAAGATTTGTGCATCACATTAAGATATAATATAATTTTGTGGGTTCAGGTTTAGTGAGTTGCATGAAAGCAGCTTTCTAATTTGAAGACAGTGGTTTATGATTTAACAGGCACAAATCGAACAACCATTTAAAAATGATGATAGACAAATTTAATATAAGCTTAATATAATGTATATACTAAGGCAATTTTTTGTTAGTTAGAAAAATACACTATTAAACAAGCAACATTCTGTACAGTAGTACATCTGTTGAGTAAAAAGACATGGAAGCATCTATTATCATTAATGTCTCAAATTTAATTACGAAAATGAATTGATTCCATCTACTTTGAAAACATTAAAAAAGTTAAATTTCTAATAGTTTGTGATAATACAGCTATAGGAAAGAGCATGTTTCTTAACATGAGCCACAGTGGTGCAGTGGTTAGAGTGCAGTACTGCAGGTTACTTCTGCTGACTGCTGACTGACTGCAATTTGGCAGTTGAAATGTCACCAAACTCAAGGTTGACTCAGCCTACCATCCTTCTGAGGTGGGTAAAATGAGGACCCAAATTGTTGGGGGCAATAGGCTGACTCTGTAAACCGCTTAGAGAGGGCTGTAAAGCATTGTGTAGCAGTATATAAGCCTAATAATTTTGCTATTAAAATATAATTTTATCTCCAAACTGTTGCAGTAATAATTCAATCCAATCAATGATCTAGTAATGGCAAACACTATTTAATACATTTGATAGGAAATAGTAAATAAAACAGATCATTGAGTAATACATTTAAATGTAAAATTTTAAATTTTAGTATAATAGCACAATTCATTATAACTGAATTATCCATTCAAAATAACTGGACTATGAGAGATTGTGTACAGTAGCTATATTATATAGGGCTATCAGATCTAGACTGCAAAACTCTGGAGGGACATTATATGATAGCAAAGTTCTCATTCTTTTTTATCTTTTAGTGATCATCTGGATTTTTTTCCTTCCAAATCCAATAATCCTAGCTTTCCCCACCTTAAAATTAAATGGAATTTGCAGCTCTCATAAGTGCACAAAATGCCCAGGTATCATTCTGATTGGAAATTTTGTGTATACAAGGCATAACAATATAAAGGCAGCAGGTTGGGAAAGATTGTGATCATTTTGCTGTGACAAAAATCATATCAGGTATGAACTAGATACCACTCTTCTAACTCAAGGTCTAGCTTGGCATTTGGCAAAAATCTTCTACTTTCAACTGGATCAACATACAGTATATGGCCCTACTCCTATCCTATGATGGTTTAAAACTCTTGTTTGGTTTTGAAAAATGAACAGACTCTGTTAAATTTTTAAAGAAGTTTGTACAAAAGGATAAAGAAGAACTGAAGAGAAATTAAATTCTACAGCAGTAGTTAAATTAACAAAAAATTAAGACTGTTATAAATTAAAAGAAAAGACTATAAAATTGGTTTATTTGATCATGGTTAAAGTAAAACACCACCTATCTCCAGTTTACAATGCAGCCCTGCAGCAGTTCCAAGAAGATTCCACAACCAATTGCATTCTGATTCAGATGACCTGAGGGCACAGATAAATCCCCCTATTGGCCTCAACAGCCCTCAGACAACCAAATGCCAGCAAAGAAATACAACCCTTTCATCCATCCCCCAACATCTATCAGAATCTATCCTTGCACAATAACAATATTATTTCTCCTATTCATTACATTTCATTTTCATTGTTTCATATTGTTTACACATATGTTTTACTATCGCCCTTCATTTCTAAATCTTCTTTTTGTTCTTTCATATATTAACAAACACACACGTATGTATGTATGTATGTACTATTAGTTCCCTCTTATTTCTATATCTATTTTAACCTTTTTTCCTTTCCCATATCGCTATAATAATCAAAGATGTGTTTTTTAAATTCATATTTCCCTTAGTTAACTCTTCCCATCGTTTTATATCAAAATTTCATCCTTCATTCTTTTATTATTCAATATCTCAGTATACCCTTCTAATACCAATTACAATAATTTATACATTTAAGGTACATCTATTCATGTTCTTATTTATTTATTTATTTTATTTATTATTAGATTTTTATACCGCCCTTCTCCCGAAGGACTCAGGGCGGTGCACAGCCAAGTAAAAACAATAAGCATGTAGACAAATTAAAAAGCATATTAAAAATCTGATTATAAAATGGCCAATTAAAATTAAAACTAAAGTAAAACAATCCTAAAACCCCACTTAAAATTTCCTCAAGCTAGCCCGCATGGTGGAATAAGAAAGAATGTTCTTGCTGATCCTTCATAAAATTCTATTGCTAATACATATATTTACATTAAAATATATTATTTCGTTATCTAATTGGCCTCTATTTAATTCTGACATTTCATTGATAATCATATTTTATACATATTTAATAATAGTATCATTTAAATTCTAATTTTCCAATTGTTGCTTTGTTCTTATTCTTCTGTCACACTACATATAAAATAATAATAATAATAATTATTATTTATTTAATTTTTATACCGCCCTTCTCCCGAAGGACTCAGGGCGGTGTACAGGCAAAAATAAAACAATACAATATACAGATTAAAATACCATTTAAAAAACTTATTTAAATTAGCCTGAGATTAAAAATTTTCATACTAAAAAAAAAAACCCATTTAAAATTAATAAAATTTCCCCTTAAAACTAATTTAAGCCAGCCCCGCGCGGATAAAGAGATGTGTTTTTAGTTCGCGACGAAATGTCCGAAGGTCAGGTATTTGACGTAGACCCGGGGGAAGCTCATTCCAGAGTGTGGGCGCCCCCACAGAGAAGGCCCTTCCCCTGGGGGCCGCCAGCCGGCATTTGGCGGATGGCACCCTGAGAAGTCCCTCTCTATGGGAGCGTACGGGTCGATGGGAGGCGTGTGGTAGCAGCAGGCGGTCCCGTAAGTACCCAGGTCCTAAGTCCATTATCCAACCTATATAGTTCCTCTATATTTCTAATCGCCCTTATCCATCATCTTTTGCCTGCATCTGAACTTTTGATCTTATTTTCTTTTTGGCTTGCCATCTATATTCTTCTTTTAAGTCTTTTACTCCATCTACTTCTATATTATGACTATGACTTTTTCTCCCCTCTCTACTCTTTTCCATTGTCTAATTTTAGAACTATCTGTTTCAGGTCCCATCTCTTTTCCCCAGTTCTCTTCCTGCTTTTTCCATTACATTTTAAAGTCTTTTACAATATTTTCCTCTTGTTTTAGTTCCTTAGGTAAAGGTAAAAGTTCCCCTCACGTGCTAGTCGTTCCCAACTCTAGGGGGCGGTGTTCATCTCTGTTTCAAAGCCGAAGAGCCAGCGCTGTCTGAAGATGTCTCTGTGGTCATGTGGCCGGCATGACTCAATGCCAAAGGCGCATGGAACGCTGTTACCTTCCCGCCAAGGTGGTCCCTATTTTTTCTACTTGCATTTTTACGTGCTTTAGAAACTGCTAGGTTGGCAGAAGCTGGGATAAGTAATGGGAGCTCACCCAGTTACACTGCAGCACTAGGGATTCGAACCGCTGAGCTGCCGACATTTCGATCAACAAGTTCAATGTCCTAGCCCCTGAGCCATCGCATCTTTTTAGTTTTTTAGTTCCTTAATCACTATTAATGGTAGTAATATCTCCTTCCTGTTGTCTTCTTCTTGCTGGCTTCTCAGTTCTCTGCTTTCCCCTCCATTCCTTCTGATGGATCCATTCTTTCCTCATTGTCCTGGTCTTTACCCATTATCCCTTGTATTATGTTTTCCAGTTTTTGGTCTATGCGATCAAATATTTCCTTAATGCTTTGAAACAGCTCCATTCCATTTAGCTTCCCCCCACTTCCTTCTTGCATTGAGTCTGTATTTAATAGATCTCCTTTTTGGCCAATTGTTCAGGAATCATTCAAAACAAAACTTCCAGATGACAATTTTAAATGTAATCAGTCTAATCAGTCCAATCAATGTAAATACACCAGGGGTTCATGCCTCCTCAAGTCCCTTCTATGTATTTAGTAATATTAAGGGGTCCCTTAACTGAAGTTCTTATTTAATATTCAGATCTCTAGTGGTGTTAGAGTAGATACATGTCCAGCAAATATTTTCAGTCTTTTTAAATCAGGGGTCACCAACCTTTCAGACCTCAGGGACCACTAAATTCATAATTTTAAATCCCATGGACCACTAATATCATCTACATAATGACCAGCTGGGTGGGCGTGGCTAGGTGGTCATGTGACTGGGTGGGTGTGGCCAACTCGATGTCACTCACATTGAGGAGTGCCTCTCCAGCCTCTACTCATCCCTTCTGTCCCAGCCACTCCTCACCTCCCCACCAGGGCTCCTTAGGGCCCCATGAAGCAGTTGTTGGAGCTAAGCAGCCACCCTGAGAAAGAGTTGGCAAAACAGCTCAGTTCAAATTGGATCTGACCAAGAAGGAGGCTCAGTAGAAGTACCTCACTAAGGACTACGAGCATAGGCTTTCCAAGCAGAGGGAAGACCTGCATGAGTGCAAGACCAGGTACTGGCGCCTGAAGGTTCAGTGGGCTGTGATGGTCAACTAGTTCCAGGCCATGATGCAGCCTCACTGGAACAAGGCACTCCAGCTCTTTGCCACCAGCAGCACTTCCCTCCAGCCTTCGCCCAAAGCCCTGCACCAGGAGGCTGAGGCAGACCCCAAGTCAGAATTTCTGGCCCCCTCTTCCAGAAGGGGAAGACTCTCTGCAGCAACACAAATGTTCATTGCATGTATCCGGCCCAGGAGCTGTAGTTTGAGGACCCCTAATTTAGTGCAATATAAAAAATGCAAATAATTTTTCTGCAGACCACCAGATTTTTCTTGTGGACCACCAGTTGGTGACCACTGTTTTAAATGATTATTTCCAAGTTTGCATAGTTCCCCTTTCATCAGCAGATAGCGCTGTCACTTCAGCCTGTCTATAATGTTGTTGACAAGTCCGATTTCAATTATTTTAAATTATAAATCAAATAAGTGAGCAATATTAAAGAAGAATTTGGGACTATAAGTCCAGCATTTTTTTAAAAAATCTTCTTGATACCACATCTTTTAACTTTGAGAATCCAGATTTCTATTTATTTTAAAAAGTTTTTTTTTCCTTCTTAAATTCTCTGGTATTTTTTTCAAGTGCTTGTTTGCCACTTTGATGAATAGTTCTAAACAAGCTTTCCCCTTATATTTCTCAGGGGCAAATTTCAACAAAAAATATTCTCTCACCCAGTTTGCATACCATTCATCTTCTCTGCTCATGCTCTGTTTTAGGTATTCAGACTGTTCCCAGCTTCATGGCAGTCATTTTTGTTGCCGCTGCTCCTTGTCTTCAGATGACAGGGCTTTCCTAGTCCGGGAGGAGAGATACGGCTCTCCTCAACCTGTGAGGTGGTCCCCCTTCACCACCCCTCCAGGGTTGCTATGGCTTCAATTGAAGCCCTCTGATGAGGAGAACTCAGAACGGGGCTATGGAGCTTGCGGTCCTCACTTCTGATAGTGCCAGAAGTAAGCTGGAAGTCTTCCCTTTCATGTCATGTTTTAGGAAAAGCAGCAATTGAGACACTGGAAATATATTCAATATAAATTTTAAACAGTCCATTCTCCCACTCCCCCTCAAACCACTTTCCATCTCCTTCAGACAAGTATACAACATTATGAAGGCTGTAGTCCAGATGTTCCCACCTCTCTAAAAAACAACAACAGTATAATTATGAATAATCTTTTGGAACACTTTAGAGACGTTACAGTCTTTTAGCTAAAATAAATGATGAGATACAGAAATGTGTGGCTATGTATGCTACCTGCATATTTGGCAGTTTTCTTTCTAAAATGCATAAAGGCCCTACTGTTGGGAGCATTAAGCTGTGCCCCATGGGACCCCATTTGATGTTCCACAATTAAAAGTTAGGAAGCAACCTATCTGGTCATTTGAAAAGTATGTTTTTCATTTAGGGCAGAGAGTGTAATAAGGCCTAGCAACTATGTGTGGCTTAAAGAGGCAGCTGAACAGATTGGCTGTCTATATCCCATTGATTTTGAGAGGAAGCAACTTTGCTTTGGTCTCCAAACGTGTTGGTTTGAAAAAACTGTTGGTACTTGCCAATTTTGCACAGGTTTACCTTGATTCTGTTAGTTTATAGTCTTTGTATTAGCTTGTATTTTTATTTTTATTTTTTACTTGTGATTATTAACTAAAGCCAGGAGAGTGTGTTAATTAATTTACAGAGATGCTGGCACCTTTCTTTCCTGAGGGACTCCTTTGGCATTTACTACAAATGAGATGACTTCCAACTAGCTTTTGCTTAACCTCCATTGATTTCAGCTCAAGAATTAAGGACATGCTCAGCTTTCTCTCCAGAGGAAATCAATGGGACTTAGAAGCATTTCATCTTAGCTGGATGGAGCCCAGCTTTCTATGTAAAGCCTCCCTGGATCTGTAGCCATCACAGAGACATTCTGTAAGGATATATCTTGCAGTTATTGTATCTTGGCATACATTGAAGACAGTGAACAACAGGTTTTCTCTTTCAGCTTGTAATAAATGTGATTTGGCATATTCCATACCCTATCATCTGGAGCTGTTGGGCTCATTCATGGTGGCTGTTTTTCTTGACTTTTATCTAAATCTATCAGATTCAGCAGGTGCTAGTCTTCAGATTAGATATAGTTTATAGGAGTTGACTGTGCTAGATAGTATATGAAGCAAATTACAAATTCTAATTTTGTGGTGGACTGTAATATTCCTCCAGTTTGTTATGGAACAATGTAGAAAATCAGATCATAAGCAGTTATTTGTAATCTAAGGGTACAGCCAGTGGTGGGATTCAAATAATTTAATAAGTTGTTCTCTGGGTAGGCTGGGTGGTCATGTGACTGGGTGGTCATAGCCAACTCTATGTCACTCACATGGGTGATGCCTGTATGGGGCAGATGGGGTTGGGAAGGGAATCCACGGGTCTCTGATGGATGGGGAGGGAGGAAAGAAAGAAAGATCCAACCTCCCTCTCTCTCTCTTTCTGTGTGTGTGTGTGTGTGTGAGAGAGAGAGAGAGAGAGAGACAGAGACAGAGACAGAGAGAGACAGAGACAGAGACAGAGACAGAGTCAGAGGGAGAGACAGAGCACCGCTGCCAGCCCTGATATAACTCCAAGATTGAATCGGCTCTCCCTCCCTCCCTCCCTCTCTCACATACACATGGTTTTTTAAAAAACATTATTTTCCCTATGGGGGGGGGGCTACAGAAATGGAAAGTGTGCCTCTACCTATGTAACTAGTGGGATACTCTCCATCCCACAAAAACCAATGGCTCGAAAGCAGCTCCTCTGCCACCCCCGCCATTCCCTCGCAACCTTTCCCAAACACCTCCCCCATTGCAAACGCAGCATGCCGTTTGGGTGGGAAATGCCTGGTACACAATAAATCCCACCCACTCACTTCCCGCTGGCAGGCTGGCTAATGCAGTGAGAGGAGAGGTGGAGAAGCAGGAGAGGAGCCCTCTGAAACAGCAGTCTCCAACCTTTTGGACCTCAGGGACCACTAAATTCATAATTTTAAATCCCATGTACTACTAATATGAACTGCCTAAAAACCGGCTGGGTGAGGATGGGCGTCGCCAACTCAATTGTCATTCACGTCAAGAGGTGCCTCGCCGGCCTTTACTTGCCCCTCCCCTCCCAGCCACTCCTCGCCTGCCCACCAGGGCTCTTTAGGGGCCCAACAGGAAGCAGTTGTTGGAACTAAGCAGCCACCACGAGTAGCCAAAACAGCTGGCTCAGTTCAGATTGGATCTGACTAAGAAGAAGGCTCAGTAGAAGCACCTCTATTGAGGACTAAGAGCATAGGCTTTCCAAGCAGAGGAAAGACCTGTGGGAGTGCAAGGCCAGGTAGTGCCTAGAGGCTCAGCGGGCTGAGATGGTCAGCCAGTTCCAGGTCATGATGCAATACCACTGGAACAAGACCCTCCAGCTCTTCACCACCAACAGCACTTCCCTCCAGCCTTCTCCCAAAGCCCCACACCAGGAGGCTGAAGCAGACTCCAAGTCAGAATTTCTCTCCCCCCGATCTGCACAAGAAGACCCCAAAGGGGGAGACTCTCCGCAGCAACACAAACATTTATTGCACATATCCGTCCCAGTTTGAGGACTCCTGATTTAGTGCAATATAAAAAATGCAAATAATTTTTCTGTGGATCAGCAAAATTTTCTCGCAGACCACCAGTGGTCCACAGACCACCAGTTGGTGACCGCTGCTCTGAAAGAAGGGGGCTGAGGGAAAGTGCATGTGCTACGGCATGCTGCAGATGCCCTCGCTTGCCCCTTTGCCTGGCTTCCATCCTGCTGCTTGCGCTCTTCCTCCCCAGTCTAGCTTGATGCAGGCGAAGCCACATTGCCCTTTGCAAGCCTGTTGTTGGGGAAGCTGGATGCTGGTGAGGGCTGGCTCTGCCTACATTTGTCCAGTTGTCGGGGGGAAAATGACTTCCTTCCCAGGCCCCCATCCATTTCCCCCCTGACAGCCGGACAAACCTAGACAAAAAGCCAGCCCTCATTGGCACCCAGCTTCACCGACAGCAGGCTTGCAAAGGACTATGTGAGCTGCCATCTGCATCAAGCTAGACTGGGAAGGGAGAATGCGAGCAAGCCAGTAGCACTTCCCTCTAGCCTTCACCCAAAGCCCTGTGTTGCACCAGGAGGCTGAAGTCAGAATTTCTGCCCCCCTCCAGCCCATGCATACCTAGGCAATGGGACTGTTTCTCTCTGCCCCCTTTTCTTGTTTTGTCTGCTGGATTGGCGCAGGGGGATGAACCTAGCTTTGCTGCCCATTGCAGCTAGGAATCTCAAAGCCAAGAATGAATGTTTCTTTGTAGCCTGTCCAGGTGCTAGATCAGCCTCCTGCAAATTCTGTCTCTTGAGGAGCCCGGCTGAAGTTTCTTGTGCCACTCACTATGGCAGAGGGAGGGGCTAGAGCTAATAAGTAGCCAAGGACCCCATCCTGTCATCAGGACTCTTGGCGCTTTAGTGAGCAAAACTTTGGCTGGGCTTCTCAGAAAATGATGGAGTTTGCAGTGGGCCTGTCTATCTAGCACCCAGATTGGCTACAACACAAGCATTCATTCTTGCCTTTATTTGAGGTTCCTAGCTGTGATGGACAGCAAAGCTAGGACTGACCCCAGCTGCAGCTTCCAGCTCTGAGCCAAAGTGTGTGAATCAAGGGCTGCCTTGGGCACCACTAGCTGGCACAAATGTACTGTGATGAAGGCAGAATAGGCAATGCAAAGGCAAGTTGTGCTTTGCTCCTGCACACTAAGGCTTCGTCCATTGCTACCCCTGCTTCAGCCTGCCTATGCCACCTTCCCCCTTGCCGTCACGACACCATTACCTTTAGGGAGCCACAGTCACAAAGATAATGCAGCAAGAGAAAAGGCAGCTGCGTGTGCTGCCGCTGCCATTCCAGATGGCTGCCTCGGGAGAATGGGGAAATAAAGAGGCCAGAAGGTTTAATCACTTGCATTACTGTCCCGCCTTCACTACCTTTTGTCTTCCCGGTTCATCTAGCAGCCATCTTTCCCATTTAGGGAGCTGCTGCAGTCTCAAATATTGGAAGGGCTGCGTGGCAAGAGAAAAGGCAGTGAAACTTGCAAGAGCAGAGATGGGACACAAAGCAAACAATGCTTTGAGCCACTGGCTGGCCTCTTTATTGCCCCTCACTCCCAAGGCAGCCAGGTAGCACATCATGAGGCTGCAGAGGCTTTATAGTGTTTCTGGGACAATGTGACTGGGAGGCCAGGCACTCTCACAATCTGACCAGGTAGGCAGGCTTGGACTGGCTGGCAGAGGGCAATCAGTCCTTCACTCATGGCCTGAGGAACTGGCCAGGAGCATACGGTGGCTTGAACTAGGCTGGCTGGCTTGTGCCATGGCATTTCCCTCCCGCTGAGCAGCGATCCCTGATGCTGCCACGCGAGCCAGCCAGCCTAGCCTGAGCCTAGATATGGCAGACTGTCCCCGTCCAGGCGGCACCAAAATTAAATTAAATTAAATGTGGAAAGCAGCATACCATAGGAGGGAGACCCACTTGGGACTTGCCCATTCTGCCACAGGGCTGTCTTGGGGGCAACATGGCAAGGCTTGGTCTTGTTTAAGGCCTGGCGCTTGGCTGCCACCCGCTCACCCTCCCCTCCACCTTAGGTCCAGCGTCTAACCTGTGATGAGGTGACTCGCCTCTTCCGGGCAGCGGGTGAGCAGGCGGGTGACCCTCAGGGAAGAGCATCACACTGGGTCGCTGTGTGTCTGGACCAGGTGCTTTCTCTTAGGCCTCCCTCTCAGAGCCAGGCCCAAAAGATGGCCGAGCCTCAGCATGTCCCATGGACTCTGTTATGTAGGCCAGGAAGGAGAAAGCTAGGCAAGAGGTTTGAAATATATTTCTATGCTATTCTTGAAATGCACAGATGCTTAAGTTTTCAATAATGGTTTCCTACCTTTCTTCAGTGAATATTATTTATTTCTTGAGAGTCATTTCGAAAAATCCTTTCTTTCTTTTTTTTTATTGAAAAGGTTTTACAACAACAATTAAATTTTTCCCTCCTTCCCCTCCCCTTCTTCCCCTCCTCCAAAACCCCCTCCCCCCCGACTTCCCGGAGCAAACACAAGGTATAGTTCAATAAACAAACAATCATACATTAAATTTTTAAAATCTAACACAATTATAATCCTTCTCTCTCACATAACCTGACTTCTTCCATTAAAATCAAAAACAACGTCCTTCATTCAAAGGCAATCTGAAATTTCTTAATCTGATATCTATTTTGAATATAATCAATCCAATTCTTCCATTCTTTTAAATATTTTTCTTGAGTATTGTCTTTCAAGAAGGCTGAGATTTTAGCCATCTCAGCCAAATTGGAAACTTTCAATATCCATTCTTCTATTGTGGGTAGTTCTTTTTTCTTCCAATATTGTCCAATCAACAGTCTTGCTGCTGTTATTAAATTCAAAATCAACTTAGTCTCAATCACTGTACAGTCCGTTGTTATTCCCAAAAGGAAAAATTGCAGTAGGAACTTTATCTTCTTCTTCAGAACATTCTGCATAATCCACCAAATTCTTATGCAGAAAGACTTAATTTTCTTACAAGTCCACCATACATGAAAATATGTAGCATCATCACAATTACATCTCCAACATTTCGCTTGCATATCTAGATACATACATGATAATTTCTTAGGATCTAAATGCCATCTATAAAACATCTTATAAAAATTTTCCCTTAAATTCTGCGCTTGCGTAAATTTAACATTTCTAACCCAAATTTTTCCCGTGTTTCCAACATTATTGGTTCTTGAATATTCTGTGCCCATTTTATCATACAATCCTTTATTAAATCTCTTTCAGAATCTATTTCTATCAACACAGTATACAATCTCTTTATATGCCCCTGGGTTTGATTTCTAATTTGTTTAACCAAATTTTCTTCATTTTGAATAATACCAATTTTCTGATCTTCTTTCCATCTAGCCTTTAACTGTCCATATTGAAACCAAGTATAATTCCTCCCTTCTTTTAATGTATCCAAAGATTTTAGTTGTAGATTTCCCCTCTCATTATATAAAAGATCTTTATAAGTAATCATTTCTTGTTCCTGTTCTATATTTATATTCTCTATTGCATGCCGAGGACTTACCCATATAGGAATTTTATAATTTAACTTATAATAATATTTTTTCCAGACACGCAGAAGAGAAATTCTCAACACATGATTCTTAAAAGCTTTATCTACTTTCTTATCATACAATAAATATGCATGCCAACCATATAATAAATCATAACCTTCTATATTCAAAATCCTTTCCTCCGTCAAATTAAACCAATCACTTATTTATTTATTTATTTATTTATTTATTATTTAAATTTGTATACCGCCCTTTTCCCGAAGGACTCAGGGCGGTTCACAGCCAAGTAAAAATACATAATACACTATAAATACAATTAAAATACAATTAAAAAACTTATTAAATTGGCCAGAATTAAAATTTAGAAATAAAACCCATTAAAACCCATAAACTTAAAAACTAACCCAGTCCAGCGAGGTGAATAAGTGAGTTTTAAGCTCATGCGAAAGGTTCGGAGGTCCGGAAGTTGACGAAGTCCTGGGGAGTTCGTTCCAGAGGCGGGAGCCCTCACAGAGAAGGCCCTTCCCTGGGCGCCGCCAGACGACACTGTCGCTACCGACGGCACCCTGAGGAGTCCCTCTGTGAGAGCGCACGGGTCGGTGAGAGGTATTCGGTAGCAGCAGGCGGTCCCGTAAGTAACCCGGCCCTATGCCATGGAGCGCTTTAAAGACGTTCACCAACACCTTGAAGCGCACCCGAAAGGACACAGGTAGCCAGTGCAGCCTGCGAGGATAGGTGTCACTCGGGAGCCACGAGGGCTCCTCTATCACCACAGAGCTGCATTCTGACTAACTGTAGCCTCCGGATGCCCCTCAAGGGAGCCCCATGTAGAGAGCATTGCAGTAGTCCAGACGAGACGCCACAAGGGCGTGAGTGACTGTGCACAAGGCATCCCGGTCAGAAAGGCGCACCTGGCGCCCCAGGCGAACCTGGTGGAAAGCTCTCCTGGATACGGCCGTCAAGTGGTCTTCAAAAGACAGCCGTTCATCCAGGAGAACGCCCAAATTGCGCACCCTCTCCATCGGGGCCAATGACTCGCTCCCGACAGTCAGCCGCGGACTCAGCTGACTGTACCGGGATGCCGGCATCCACAGCCACTCCGTCTTGGAGGGATTGAGCTTGAGCCTGTTTCTCCCCATCCAGACCCGTACGGCTTCCAAACACCGGGACAGCACTTCGATAGCTTCATTGGGGTGGCCCGGTGTGGAAAAGTACAGCTGGGTGTCATCTGCGTACAGCTGGTACCTCACACCGAAGCCACTGAGGATCTCACCCAGTGGCTTCATATAGATGTTGAACAGAAGGGGCGAAAGAATCGACCCCTGCGGCACCCCACAAGTGAGGCGCCGCGGGGTCGACCTCTGCCCCCCCGTCAACACCGTCTGCGACCGGTCGGAGAGATAGGAGGAGAACCACCGATAAACGGTGCCTCCCACTCCCAATCCCTCCAACTGGCGCAGCAGGATACCATGGTCGATGGTATCGAAAGCCGCTGAGAGGTCTAATAGGACCAGGGCAGAGGAACAACCCCTATCCCTGGCCCTCCAGAGATCATCCACCAATGCGACCAAAGCCGTCTCAGTGCTGTAACCGGGCCGGAAGCCGGACTGGAACGGGTCCAGATAGACAGTTTCCTCCAGGTGCAAGGGGAAACTGATATGCCACCATACTCTCTACAACCTTCGCCGCGAAGCGAAGGTTGGAGACCGGACGATAATTACCTAAAACAGCCGGGTCCAGGGAAGGCTTCTTGAGGAGGGGCCTCACCACCGCCTCTTTCAAGGCGGCCGGAAAGACTCCCTCCAACAAGGAAGCACTCGTAATCCCTCGGAGCCAGCCTCGTGTCACCTCCTGAGTGGCCAGCACCAGCCAGGAGGGGCACGGGTCCAGTAAACACGTGGTGGCATTCAATCTACCCAGCAACCTGTCCATGTCCTCGGGAGTCACAGGGTCAAACTCATCCCAAACAACATCACCAAGACCGCCCTCAGATGCCCCGTCCGAATCGCCACAATTTTGGTCCAGACCGTCCCTAAGCTGAACGATTTTATCGTATAGATAACCGTTAAACTCCTCAGCACGTCCTGCATCGGTCATCCCGCTCCCCCTGGTGAAGGAGGGAGCGGGTCACCCGAAACAGGGCAGCTGGGTGGTTATCTGCCGACGCAATGAGGGAGGAGGTGTAGCAACGCCTCGCTTCCCTCAATGCCACTAGGTAGGTCCTAGTATAGGATCTAACTAGTGTCCGATCAGCCTCTGAGCGGCTGGACCTCCAGGAACTCTCTAGGCGTCTTCTCCGGCGTTTCATCCCCCTCAGCTCCTCGGAGGACCAAGGAGCCGGTTGGGATCTGCGCCGGGGCAGAGGCCGCAGAGGCCCGCCACGGCCTAAACCCCCAGCCGCAGCCCGTCCCCAGGCTGCGGCTAGTTCCTCTGCCGTGCCGTGAGCCAGACCCTCAGGGAATGGCCCAAGCTCCGTCCGAAACCTCTCTGGGTCCATCAGGCGCCTGGGACGGTACCAACGTAGTGGTTCCGTCTCCCTGCGGTGTTGGGTAGCGGTCAGAAAGTCCAGGCGAAGGAGAGAGTGATCTGACCATGACAAAGGTTCTGTGACTATATCTCTCAAGTCCAGATCCTTCAACCACTGACCAGAGATGAAAATCAGGTCCAGTGTGCCTCCCCCGATGTGAGTAGGGCCATCCACTACTTGGGTCAGGTCCAGGGCCGTCATGGAGGCCATGAACTCCCGAGCTACTGTCGATGACGGGCCGGCAGATGGCAAGTTAAAGTCCCCCATGACTAAAAGTCTGGGGGTCTCCACTGCCACTCCGGCAAGCACCTCCAGAAGAGGACAACCACCTTATTACTGAAAGAACAACTGCTTCATAATACAGTTTTAAATTAGGCATTTTTAAAATTAAAATTTAAAATTAGGATTAAAAATTGAAAAATCCTTTCTTAGCAAGCACCTAGAAGCCAAGAGGAACATACATACCAAATTTCAAGTTTGTAGGGAACAAAATATAAAATAACCTTACCCCTTTTCTGGATCAAAACCTGGAGCCAAGAGATTCTATTTTGGTTCTACTTCTGAAATACAGTAAGTATCATGTAAAGATAAGATGTTTCCTGTTTTGATGTCCAAGATCTGTAATATCTATCTAAGAGACATCTCCTTGGTCCCATTGCTGGTTGCTTTTAGACAGGTAAAACAACAAAAGTTTTACTAGACCAGTTTTTAAAATATCATGCATATCCAATTTCTTTTTTGAATGCTGTTCTACATGTGGCCCAACATCACCATTCTTCATAAAATGGAAGCAGCGGCAGGATTAAAGAACAAAAAATCAAGCGGCGGTGAATGTGGGAGGACTTATTTTTATTGACTGTTCATTTTATCTAAATGAAAATAATGAATATGTATTCAAAAATCACATTTAGAGAAATACCTCATCACACCATTAAGCCACAAATGGCATGTACCCCATAAAAATTAACCCAGTTGATGGCCCACTGGAAGGCCGGGGTGATTATTTTAAAAAAGAGTTTTGCACAGGAATGGATAGATAAAAGAGAGAGCACTTGTCTGATTTGCTTTAGCAGAGCATTCCGAAGCTGGGGAGCAGCTGCTGTCATCAAACATAAGCCAGCAATATTTGGCAATGTCCATGCTTAATTCCCATGGTTTCAGCATGGCAATAAATCCACATAATCTGTCCTTTATTTTTTGTTCTATGTGTGTTCATGGGTCACTGTACCTGAAGTAAGGCATCTTGTTAAACCCAACTGTCAGTCATGTGAGAGATTTCCTTTTTTACTTCCTCCTGCAGCTTCTACTGGATTCTGCAACTGTGTTTTGAAGAACACACAATCAATTTCTTGATTGCCTGAAGAACAAGTCAGTTTGCTTTCAGATGATATTATCCACATCATCTGCAGTGATTTATTCTTAATAATTGCATTTCTTAAGCCCAACAAGAATTTCCATGGATATCAGATGTTTATATACAATGGACTTTCAATGAAGACTGATAAATACTGTATGTATATGTGTATATGTGTGTATATACACATATATATACATATATATATGCATATATATAAAATGTATGGATGTATTTACTCATACACATACATGTTTTTCTTTTTATAACCCTGTAATCCCTTAATTTGAGATAGGGTCAGGGTGACAGAATGGAATGGAATAGAATAGAATAGAATAGAATAGAATAGAATAGAATAGAATAGAATAGAATAGAATAGAACAGAGCTGGAAAGGACCTTGGAGGTCTTCTAATCCAGCCCCCTGATCAAGCAGGAGAACCTATATCATTTCAGATAAGTGACTGTCTAGTCCAGGGGTGTCAAACTCAATTTCATTGAGAGCCACATCAAGCTTATGTTTGACCTCGGGGGGGCCAGGTTGGGCGTGACCAGGGTGGGTGTGGCCAGGGTGGGTGTGACCAGCTCAATATCAGTCATGTCGGGGACGCCTGTTTTGTCTCCTTCCCCACCTCGGAGTAACGAGCTGGCCTTCAGCCAGTGGATTCACAGCTCTTATCAGTCCTGGCAGAGAAATCGCAGCTGCTTGCCAAAGTTCAAACAAATGACTCACAGAGTAAGACTTAGCTCTCTTTGAAATGGTTCAGCTAATCTTTTGCTCCCCGTGGAGTGCGAGCAGTCCCAAAGCTCCTTATATATCCTGTGGGGTGGGGCTCCTGCCCCACCCTTCCCTTTGATGACGCCGCCTCTCTAATCTTCTGAAGTGCGGGTTAATCCAAGCTTGATTATTATCAGCTGTGTCTGAAGGCATAGCCTGAGGAAGGGAGGAATCAGGGGATGACGGCCTCATTACGTCCTCCGACTGACCTGGTTCTGGCTCCTGGAGCCAGGCCAAAGGCATTGGTGCTCCCGAGATAAGCCTTACTGGCCCTTCCCCCTCACTCTCGGAGTCACTTTCGGGCATGGGGCCAGGTTCGGGGGCTGGAATCACAACAACGCCTATGGTGGCCCAAGCGCTCTGCCAGAGAAAACAGGCTCCCGAGCTCCATATTTGGTTACAACAGACTTCTGCAACCTCTGCCGGTGAAAATGGAGTTCTGGAGGGTTGCCCGTGGCCCTCATGAGCTCCATTTTCACCTGCGATGGCTTGCAATTCTGCCAGCAAAAACAGAGCTCAGGATGGCCACGGGCATCATTTTTGCTGGCAGAGGCACTGCTGGCTGATCCTTCACTGTTTCCAGACCAGCCCTGTGGGCCAGATCTAAGTATCCCATGGGCCTTGAGTTTGACTCCCCTGGTCTAGTCTCTTCTTTAAAACATCCAGTGATGGAGTGCCCACAATTTCTGAAGGTAAGCTATTCCATTGGTTAATTGTCCTCACTGTTAGGAAGATTCTCCTTAATTCCAGGTTGCTTCTCTCTTTGATTAGTTTCCTACCATTGTTTCTTGTCCTTCCCAGCTGGTACTTTGTAGAATAATTTGACTTCCTCTTCTTTGTGGCAGCCCTTCAAATACTGGAATAGTGCTATCATATCACACATAATTCTTCTTATCTTTAGACTAGCCAAACACAAAACCTGCAGCCATTCTTCATACGGTTTTGTCTCCAGACTTTTGATCATTTTAGTTATTCTTCTCTGAACTTTTTCCCAAGTCTCAACATCTTTTTTGTAGTATGGTGACCAAAATTGGTTGCAGTATTCCAGGTGTGGTTTTACTAGGATTTTATAAAGTGACACTAATATTTCACATGATCTTGTTTCTGTGCCTCTGTTTATACTCCCCAGGATTGTATTAGCTTTTTGGGATGCTGCTGCACACTGCTGGCTTATATTCAAGTGATCATCCACTAGGATTCAAAGGTCCTTCTCACAGTTACTGTTTTTGAGCCAGGTCTCACCTAATCTGTACTTATACTTCAAGTTTTCTGCTTAAACATAAAACTGCTTTCCTCCACATTAAAATTAATTTTGTTGGATAGGGCCCATTGTTCAAGTTTGTCAAGATCTTTTTGGACCCTGAGATCTTTTTTTAAAATTTTATTTTGTCATAAGCATAAGCATGAAACAACTATACACATATAAGTGTATATATAATTAAAGGAACGGTAGGCACTTTTGTGCACTTATGCATGCCCCTTATAGTCTTCTTAGGAATGGGGTGAGGTCTATGGTAGACAGTTTTTGGTTAAAGCTTTTGGGAGTTTGAGAAGAGACCACAGAGTCAGGTAATGTGTTCCAAGTGTTAACAACTCTGTTACAAAAATCATATTTTCTGCAATCAAGATTGAAGTGGTTAACATTAAGTTTGAATCTATTGTTTGCTCTTGTATTATTGCGATTGAAGCTGAAGTAGTCTTTAACAGGAAGGACATTGCAATAGATGATTCTGTGTGTTAAACACAGGTCTTGTCGGAGTCGGCGGAGTTCTAAGTTTTCTAATCCCAGGATTTCAAGTCTGGTGGTATAAGGTATTTTGTTGTTTACAGAGGAGCGGAGAACATTTCTTGTAAAATATTTCTGGACTTGTTCAATTGTATTAATGTCAGAGATGTGGTATGGGTTCCAGACAGGTGAGCTGTATTCAAGAATAGGTCTAGCAAATGTTTTGTATGCTCTGGTTAGTAGTTTTTGGTTAGTAGAGTTTTTGGAAAAGAAGCTACACAAAATTAGGTTTACAAGTCTTAGAGCCTTTTTTGCTATGTAGTTGCAGTGGGCTTTGGCACTTAGATCATTTGATATGAAAATTCCAAGGTCTTTAATGGGGTGGGGGTCATCTGTAAGGTAATGTCCATCAAGCATGTACTTAGTGTTAGGTTCTTTTTTCCAATAGGTAAGACTGAGCATTTGCTGATTGAGATTTGGAGTTGCCAAGTTTTAGACCAATTGGATACAAAGTCAAGGTCTTTTTAAAGGATAGTAGTATTGTTGGTGGTGTTAAAAAGTTTGACATCATCAGCAAAGAGAACACAATAACTTGAGATATGGTCACAGAGATCATTTATGTATAGTATGAAAAGCGTTGGTCTAAGAACGCTGCCTTGAGGAACGCCACTTTTGACAGGAACAGAATTTGATAGAGCATTGCCAATTTTGACCACTTGTTGTCTGTTTGACAGGAAAACAGTTATCTAATTGTGAAGAGATCCTGAAATGCCATAGGATTTTAGTTTTAAGAGATGTTTATCATGTACTACTGAGTCAAAAGCTTTGCAGAAATCTATGTAGATTGCTATTGCTTTGCCTTGATTAAAATTAGTAGTCCATATGTTTTTGCAGTGGAGAAGTTGTAAGTTACATGATAATTTTTTTCTGAAACCAAATTGTTTATTAGTGTAGGTTGTTTGTTTCTAGGTGGAGGGTAATGGATTGGTTGATGATAGATTCCATTACTTTGCAGGTAACGCAGCATAGAGAGATTGGTCTGTAATTTTCAACTAGGCGGGGATCTTCTTTTTTGAAGATGACTGTGGCTAGAGACCAAAGTTTGGGAAGGGAACCAGTCATGAAAGTTTTGTCAAAGATTATGCTTAGGGGTTCTGCTATATTAGTGGAAAGTTTTTTTAAGTATGCACATAGTCCATCAGGCCCAATAGATAAAGATGGTTTCAATTTGCAAAGAGCTTTTTCAACATTATCTTCTGTGAAGTCTATATGTGTTAAGTCGTTGTACTCATTGTTGGTACGATTGGGGAATGTTGGATATGTGCCATCACTGTTAACAAAGACTGAGCCAAAGAATGTGTTAAAGAGGTTTGCTTTAACTGTTTCATTGTTACTTCTTTGCCATTAGATTCTTTTAGTGGGATGGATCTTGATTCTTTAAGTTTATTGTTCACAAAATTATAAAAAGGTTTAATAGAGTGATGCTGAGAAAGGTTATAGAAATCTTTTTTAGCCCTGTGGAAACTTTCACTATATGAAAGTTTTCCCCTCCTCTTCAGAATTGTAGAATTATTTTTGTCTCTGATATTTTTAGGCAAGAGTATTAATATCAGTCTATAGAAACTTTAATATATTTTAAAATATAAAAGAATAAATAAGCACCTTGACAATATAAAAAGATTCTGCAGGCAAAAAATGCTTTAGTCTTTTCTCCAAAAGTTGACAAGTGAGCTAAATAAGTGAATCTCCTAAGTTAAGATTTTTTTAAATTAGAATTCTAATGAACATGAAAGGCAGAGGTGGACATAACATAGCTAAAAGTCTGTTCCATATTTGATGGAATCTAGCAGCCAAAATTTAATTCTTGATATCAGTGGTGAAAGAGAGGGGCTCCCTGAGGCTTTCAAGATCCAATTTTGCTAGCATTTTCAGCTGTTGAAAATGTCTCCAAAATTATTTGGTCCAAAATCTCATCTAGAAATTTTTAAATGTAAACCACCTACCAAACAAGATGATGTTTAAATATGGTAATAGAATAGAATAGAATAGAATAGAATTTTATTGGCCAAGTGTGATTGGACACACAAGGAATTTGTCTTGGTGCATATGCTCTCAGTGTACATAAAAGAAAAGATACGTTCATCAAGGTACAACATTTACAACACAATTGATGATCAATATATCAATATAAATCATAAGGATTGCCAGCAACAAGTTATAGTCATACAGTCATAAGTGGAAAGAGATTGGTGATGGGAACTATGAAACGATTAATAGTAGTGCAGATTCAGTAAATAGTCTGACAGTGTTGAGGGAATTATTTGTTTAGCAGAGTGATGGCCTTCGGGGAAAAACTGTTCTTGTGTCTAGTTGTTCTGGTGTGCAGTGCTCTATAGCGTCGTTTTGAGGGTAGGAGTTGAAACAGTTTATGTCCAGGATGCGAGGGATCTGCAAATATTTTCACGGCCCTCTTCTTGATTCGTGCAGTATACAGGTCCTCAATGGAAGGCAGGTTGGTAGCAATTATTTTTTCTGCAGTTCTAATTATCCTCTGAAGTCTGTGTTTTTCTTGTTGGGTTGCAGAACCGAACCAGACAGTTATAGAGGTGCAAATGACAGACTCAATAATTCCTCTGTAGAATTGGATCAGCAGCTCCTTGGGCAGTTTGAGCTTACTGAGTTGGCGCAGAAAGAACATTCTTTGTTGTCCTTTTTAATGATGTTTTGATGTTAGCTGTCCATTTGAGATCTTGCGATATGATAGAACCCAGAAATTTGAAGGTTTCTACTGTTGATACTGTGTTGTCAAGTATTGTGAGAGGTGGAAGTATGGAAGGGTTTTTCCTAAAGTCTACCACCATTTCTACGGTTTTGAGTGTGTTCAGTTCCAGATTGTTTTGGTTGCACCACAAGGCTAGTCGTTCGACCTCTCGTCTATATGCGGATTCGTCATTGTCTCGAATGAGACCAATCACTGTTGTGTCATCTGCGAACTTCAGTAGCTTAACAAATGGATCATTGGAGATGCAGTCATTGGTATACAGAGAGAGAGAAGTGGGAGAGCACACAGCCTTGGGGGCCCCTGTGCTAATTGTACAGGTATTTGATGTGATCTTGCTTAGCTTCACCTGCTGCTTCCTGTTTGTTAGGAAGCTTGTGATCCACTTACAAGTCTGTTCCGGTACCTGTAGCTGGTTTAGCTTAGTTAGAAGAATGTCTGGAATGATGGTATTGAATGCTGAACTAAAGTCTACAAAAAGGATCCTTGCATAGGTCTTTGGAGACTCAAGATGTTGTAGGATGTAGTGCAGAGCCATATTAACAGCATCATCTGTTGATCTATTTGCTCGGTATGCAAATTGCAAGGGTCTAAGAGCGGATTCATGATGGTTTTCAGGTAGGAAAGCACAAGCCTTTCAAAGGTTTTCATGACTACAGATGTTAGAGCAACTGGTCTGTAGTCATTCAGTTCCTTGATGGTGGGCTTCTTGGCACTGGGATGATGGTAGGCGTTTGAAGCAAGAAGGAACATAGCACATCTCTAGTGATTTATTGAAAATATGGGTGAAGATGGGGCCAATTGGTCAGCACAGACTTTTAAGCAAGAAGGAGTTATCTTGTCTGGGCCTGGAGCTTTTCCTGGCTTTTGTCTGTGAAATAGGTCCTGCACTTCCTTTTCTGTGATCACTAGGGTTGTGAACCCAATGAAATGGGGTCAGTTGTAGGAGGCTTGGCTGTTGTTGGTGTGTCTGAGATGGGGTTGTGGAGATAGGTGGCTGTAGTTTCCTTTCAAACCTGCAGTAAAACTCATTCAGGTCATCTGCCAGTTGTTGATTACCTTCAGCCTGGGAAGGAGGTTTGCCATGTGATATTTTTAAGAGTTTTCCACATGTTTGCTGGTTCATTTGCTGAAAATTGATTCTTTAGCTTTTCAGAGTAGGATGTTTTTGGTGCTCTTATCTCCCTTGTTAGTGCATTTCTGGCCTGATTGTACAGCATTTTATCACCTTTTCTGTAGGCTTCCTCTTTGGAATGTCGTAGCTGCTTAAGTTTAGGTGTAAACCAAGGTTTGTTATTACTGTGTATTCGCAAGTTTCTTGTAGGTACACATAGGTCTTCACAGAAGCTGACATATGATGTTACAGTATCTGTGAGTTCATCCAGGTCTGCAGAGGTATCTTTAAAATATTCCAATCAGTGCAGTCAAAACATGCCTGTAGCTTTAATTCTGATTCCTCCGTCCAGGTTTTCACTGATTTAATTATTGGTTTTATGGCTTTAAGTCTTTGCCTGTAAGCAGGTACAAGGTGAATCATGCAATGATCAGAGTGTCCTACAGCTGCACGTGGTAAAGACCGATAGGCATCTTTTAGTGTTGTGTAGCAGTGGTCTAGAGTATTCTTGCCTCTGGTGGGACAATTGACATGCTGAAAGTATTTTGGTAGTTCTTTCCTTAAGTTTGCCTTGTTTAGATCTCCCAAAACAATGGCCAGTGAATCAGGGTGTTTGGCTTCAGCCTCCATGATTTGGTCAGCTAGAGTTCGTAATGCCTCGTTTACACAGGCTTGTGGTGGGACATAAACAGCAATTAGAAGAAATGAGGAAAATTCACGAGGCGAATAGTAAGGTTTGCAGTTGATAATTAGATATAAGAGGGTATCTAACTATCTATAAATGATCATACTTAACCTGACTGATTGACTTCTTTATAAAAAGCTGAATTCCATGATCTGAAGTGGACAATTGGATCTGGATGCCATATTAACTTTTCAGATTTCTTTATACTTTGTCTTAGAATCACTCCTTGGGATGCTTTCAAGATATTCCTAGATAAAGTAGTCAGTATACTAATCAGCTTTTCTTAATCTTGGCAACCTGAAGATGGTGGACTTCATTTTCCAGAATTCTCCAGTTAGCTATCCCCAGTCCAGCCATCTAGAAGTTTTTAAGGTTGAGAAACACTGCTATAGATAAACTTTTGCTTTATCCTTGGACTTACAAACGGCATCCTTGGGCTGCATTTAGATAAAAATGCATTTTTATCTATGTTTTTACCCATGTGCTGGTTATTTTGTTTCCTGCCTGCTTGATTTTGGAGCCGAATGATAAATGGCAATTTGGCTATGGACTCGTGGGATACTACTTATCTGGATGGCACTTAAGTCAAGAAGAATCGTATAACTTTTTGCTTAGATCTGTCTTATTTTAAGAGCTGGTATAGCTAGTATAGCTGGTATAGCTGGTGAGCTGCAAACATCTCTTTACTCTGAGGTCTCTGGTATAAAATTTTAGTTTGAGACTGACTCACAGAACCAGCAAATTATAACTCAGATATAGGTATCTAATTCAAGTTTTATCCAGGCACAAATTAAACTGTCCAGAAGCCATTCTTAAGTCTCTTCTCAAATGTTTCCAGGTTAAGCTTATGCAGCTTCTCCCAGAAATCTGTCCCACTGCCAATATATCTTACTTTTAGCTTGTGCATGTGTTTAATGCAATTCTAAAATAAACTGCTCTGATTATTGAAGCAGAGTAAAGCCAAAAAATATTTTGAGAGATGAAATCTCTGAGTTTTTCCAAAACTATTTGACCATTCTTATTAATATTTTTGTCCTTTCTTTTTAGTTACTAATAGCATTATCCCCCACTTTGGGATTGGATCTAGCTCCAGAAAATGGTAAATTATGTAGAATACTTATCAAATATTTGATGTGCTTGGGTGAGATCAAAAACCCAATTTGGAGAGATCAGTGCTGATATAATTTTACTGATGAATGCAATGAAAGAGGAAATCAAATTATGTGATATATAGGCCCCTATTTGAATTTTTTCTATTTATACATAATATCTATCTGGAAATGCTTTATTCATTTCCATTATTTTTATCTTTTCTCTGAGAGTGAAAGTAACTGTTAAAGGAGAGGGATATTCCAGCATTTTAATCCCATAAAAACAATCCTTTGAAGCAAGCAAAAAGAAAATGATTGGCAGGCTCAGATTCATCCCTATCTATATATCCTAGTGGGCACATGAACCTGGATTTCATTGTTCATAAACCCAACAATTTAAACAGTTTGCCATATTGCTTCCAATATCTTTTTTTTTTTGTTTACATTTATATCCCGCCCTTCTCCGAAGACTCAGGGCGGCTTACAGTGTATAAGGCAATAGTCTCATTCTATTTGTATATTTTTTACAAAGTCAACTTATTGCCTCCCCAACAATCTGGGTCCTCATTTTACCTACCTTATAAAGGATGGAAGGCTGAGTCAACCTTGGGCCGGGCTTGAACCTGAATTGCAGGCTACTGTGTTCTAATAACAGGCTTCTTAACAGCCTGAGCTATTCCGGCCCACAAAAATATGGTGCTTTATGCACTTTCAAGAATCACACATTAAAAAAAAACTCTGATGCTAGAGCTGCCAAATTCTTTGTCCTCTTACCATTCTCATGTTTTTGTCCAAAAACGTTGGAATTGTGTCAATCCTGTATATAAATTAGAGAAATATTATATGTGTATATGTAAGGCCCTGCCTCTACTCCCCATTCAAGAAAGTACAAACCCTAGAGCTAACAGTGTTTCAAAAGGAATCTTTTTGTCAGCCTCCACTCCAAGCTTCACTCTATTTGTGTTATATATGTGCAATTTGTATTCAGTAGTTAGATTGCAGTGTCAGTATGTTAATGTAAAATAGCCATGACCCTAAGATGTATACCATCCTATTCAGATTAACAGAAGAGGGCCCTTTAAGAGTGTCGTCTGACATAAAAGGAGGGGAAGGGGGCAGCAAATGTTTGAATCAGCATAAACGGCAGACACGCGGGCTTTCCAACGTACCCTGCATTCCTGAGATAAGAAACTGCCGGAGACCTTCGGAAGAAGATTACCACGGGGGGCGAGAAGGAGCTGGCATTGGACCAGGCCTGCCTGACCTTTTGTGGGAAGGAGGGACTAACGAGGGGATATGGGATGTTAGCCATATTCTGTCTCAGATCCAACTTTACACTGCTGTTGTCCGGATGTATTTAGTAAAAGTACTTTTCTTTATTTTCAAATGAAGTCAAGGTGTATTCTTTCCTAAATATAATCAGAGGCAGCCTGACACTTTTATTGAAAGGAAGTGATTACAAGAAAAAAGCAAAGCAGACTCTAAGTTCCCCTTAGGCAATTCCGCTAGGATAAAGAAGTTAGAAACCCCTCCCCTCAGTCCGATGTTGAATGAACCAATCCATAAGTGCAAAGATGTTGTGGAAAAGGCTGTCCTGAGAAGGAGATAAAGAACTGTTCCCAGGTGCTTCTTTCAGGGGGCTTCAGAATTGAGGCAACACAGATGGCCCTCCCCCCTTACACATTCCCCAAAGATAAATCACAATATAGGGCAGATAGGTGTCAGACCTAGGGTTATAAACTAAGGGATAACAGGATATGTAGGAAACAGGAAGAGGGCAATAAGCATATAAAGGGATCCAGTCCCCCTCCCCACAGAAATGGCAGTATCATGGGAGGGATCTGATATGCTGCCCCCCTAGAAAAATAAAAGGTCTACCTGTAAATGAAACACAAAGAGAAACAATGTAGTGGGTTAGTTGGGTTTGTCAGGGTACTTCAAGTGGAATTTCTTTAGTAATACAGGAGCCCTAACATGGTTTTTAGCCATTCACTCATTCTGGGAGGATGGTAAATGCTTCCAGGCTACTAAATATTGCATGGAGCTGTGGTGTTTGTGAGAGTCTGGGATTTCATTGATCTCAAAGTGTTGTTCCCACTCAATCATAACAGAGTTCGGAGGAACATTTGCAGGTGGCCTTAGAGGTGAGGTAATTTCTGACTTCAGTAGGCTTCAGTGACATACTGGATGACCTGCCTAAGTGTTTTAGGGAGGAGTAATTCCATGGTTCCTGGGTTAATGATCCTAGTGATAGGGAAAGATCTTATGAACTTAGGTCCCAACTTTTTGGAGGGTTGCAAGGACTGTAGGAATTTTGTGGATAAGTAGACCTTATTACCTATTTTGAAAGGTTTTTGTTCAGTTCTTTTTTGTCGGCTTGAGCTTTAAAAGTGGCCCTAGCCTCGCTTAGAGCTAATCTTACTACTGGCCAGGTGTTTTGCAATTGTTGTATCCACGCCTTAAAGGAGAGTATGGTTGGTTCCTCTACTGGTAGTTCTGGCTTTGATGTGAAATCCTAGCGTGTCGCAACTTGGAACATAGTGAATCCCGTGCTAGAATATAGTTTTTTTTTTAAAAAATAATTTTTATTTCCATTTTCCAACATCATATTTATGTACAAACTATTATCCATCATTAATCATTAATTTTTATTTATTACTGATTCGGGCCTGCCCGACTGCCACTTCCTTTCTTCACAATCTCCCTCTCTACCCTCTACTACTTCTTCTCCTTCACTTTACTACTCTCTCTACCCTCTACTACTTCTTCTCCTTCACTTTACTACTTCATCTCCTCCTTCTCCACTCCTCCCTTCTTCCACCCTATCTAACCTTATTCCCCTCCTCCTTCTCAACTCTTTCCTACCTACTTTCTTCCCTCCTTCTACTCCTCTCTCCTTTTCTTTCTGAAATGGCAGTCGGGCAGCCCCAATATCATTCTAAATTTTAATTTCATATCTTCAAACATTACTGTACATTAATAATCAATCCATATATCATTCCCCCCCCCATTTCCCCCCTCCTCCCCCTTCCCCCCCCCACCGGACTTCCCAGAGCAAATACCGGGTATTATGACCAACAATCACAAGCTAAAGTATACAAAATATACATAACCTCCCACCCTCAAAAATTTAAAACTTTAAATCCCCTCACAATAAAAATAAAGAGATAGGAAAGAATAATAAAAAGGAAAAAAGAAAAGAAGCAGTACCAACTTCACATATTACTTCTTCTTACAGTCCATTTTAAAAATTAGTCCATCTTCTAAAATTCAATTTTTTCCCCCACTTGTATATTCCTTCAAATTTCATAAGTCCATTTCTTAAATTACAATCCAGCTTCTCAAACTCAAATTCTCATCACTTATATATTTCTTCAATTGTCATAACATTTAATGTCTGATCTTCCAATACTACTCCATCAATCAAATATCATTTCGAATAAAATCTCTCAAATACAATATTTCCAGCTTAACTTCATAACTTTTACTGTCTATAAACGTATCAATTAAAACAAATAATCATTTAAACTACATCCACAATATAACAGTAAACAGTTAAAATCATTACATCCACAACATTATCTAAATTCATAAATTTTACTTTCCATCCTTCACAATTAAATAATATCATCCAATAGGTTTATACCATACAAATAGCAAATAACAAAAATCCTATAATTTATATCCTGAACAAGTCAATTCCAAAAATTAACCATAATCATCATATTCACACCTTAAACATTCCTCCCCTCTCCTATTCTATTTTCCATTGTTTCCAAACCAGTTAACTTAGCATCTAACAACAAAGGATTCCCATTCTTTAAAACATTAATATAGAAATGTCTTGCTTTCATAACTGAATTAAGAAAATACTTTCTGCCTCTAAAATTCACTGACAAACCCATTGGAACTTCCCATCTAAAATATATCTGATGTTTCTTAAACTCACCTACTAAAAAAGCAAATTCTCTTCTCTTTCTTAACATTTTAGGAGGAATTTCTGTCATCATTTTTATATCTTGTCCCAATATTTGAAATTTATTTTTATAAAAGGCTTGTAAAATTTCATACCTAATTTTTTTAGTTGTAAAATAAATAACCACATCCCTCGGTACTCTATTTTGTCTTGCCCACCAAGAATTAACACGATAAATTCTTTCAATATTAATCTCAAAGTCTTCTGGCTCCACACCCTTTATCTGAGCAAAGGCTTGCGTAAAAATCTCTTTTAAATTTTCTGTCCTACTTTGCTACAACCCCCTCACCCTTATAGCATATTCCATTAATCTATATTGTAATATTACTCTTTCTTCATCTGCCCTATCTACCTTTGCCTGTATATCTTCCATCTTATTATCTAAGTTCCAATTGTTTTGATTCTTTTGAATTTCCTCTATTTTCCTTTGCAACTCTAAATTAGCTTTATTAATTTCTTCAAGATTATCTTCCATCTGAATACAAGAGCTTAATATTTGCGCAATTGCATCCTTTACCATTTCCATTTCCCTCTTCTGCTCTTCCACCACTTCCTTAAAATCCAACATCTCTTTCTCTATTTCATCAAATTTTTGATCTATTTCTGAAAAACGACTCTCCAAAAACTCCTGTAAAGAATTTCTTAATTCCTTTTTGATTTCTTCTTTTAATTTTTGAATCTGAACTGAAGAAATTTCAAAAATTTTAGTGACTTTTGGTACTATTTGCTTAAAAACCATTTTTTTTAAATATAACCTAATAACGGACAAAAAAAGGTTAAAAAAGAAAAATTCAAAAAACTTTTCTTCTAAATCACTATAATCCCAAAGAAGAAGAAAAAATATAAATCATAAAATTCTCATTTCTTCCATTTAGTCAGTATCTTCCTATATATCTTCTAGCTCCACACAGCTGTTAATAAGCATTTCTTTAACTTTCGTTTCCAGTACACACATTCCACAAAACGCCATTTGCTTTCTTCTCTCCTATCTTCGCAACAAATCCTCCGGGGCTTGCAGTCTTCTTACAAACAAATGCTAGAACTCCAGTTTCTGCTCCGTCCACGTTACAATCCATCATAAATCAATTTCTGCCATAGAGACTGGATGCTGCATTTTTTTCCTGCCAGAAGGCAGGAGCCCCCCCAGTCTGGAGCTTTTCAGGCTATGGAAGGAGCACTCCCCCCAAGCCTCCAGAAACTTTTTCTGTGGCTTTGGGTTTCTCAACTTCAGCCTGAATGCTCATCTCTCCCTCTTTGCCCGAGGGAAGAGATTTTACAAGCTGTCGGACATGATTTACGATGTCCTGACAGCTCTACAGACTACAGGGTTAGCAGTCTAAACAAGACTGTTTTTACAACGAAGCGGAGCCAGACTGGAAGTTCCGAATATACAGTTATTGTATGCCACCTCTGCAACGGGCAGGAAGTCTGTCCAATTATCTTGTTAATAATTAATAAAACATCTCAAATATTGTTCTAGAATGCTGTTCAGTCTCTCTGTTGCTTTCTTAGTGGCCAGATTGCGGGAGGAGCTTAGGCCCTGGCTAGTACCTAGGAGGTGCAGAAAAGCTTTACAGAACTTTGAAGTGAACTGAACCCCCTGATCAGGTATTATCTATTGTGGTACCTCATGCAGTCAATAAATATGCTGTAGGAACATTTTGGCAAATGCCTTGGCAGTGGGTATTCTTTGGCAGGGGATAAAATGGACCTGTTTGGAGAACAGGTCCATTATGACCCAAATGACAGTATTCCCCTACTTTCTGGCAGCTCTACAATGAAATCCAGGGTGCTGAAAGCTCGCCTATGGTTTGTAAGAGTCCAGGGTTTTTTCTCTGCCTTCTTTTTGCTGCTGCACAGACAGGACAACTGGCAACATAGCTCTCTGTGTGTTTTTTGAGGGATGGCCACCAGAATTGTCTTTTTATCAGATGCAGAGTTTTCATGAACCTGAAGTGGCTAGCCAGTCTAGAGTCGTGGCATA
The DNA here is from genome assembly GCF_028640845.1 of Ahaetulla prasina. NCBI lineage: Eukaryota > Metazoa > Chordata > Lepidosauria > Squamata > Colubridae > Ahaetulla > Ahaetulla prasina. The sequence continues at coordinate 87,390,884 of NC_080542.1, forward strand.
CCTTCATGAGAGGAAACCTCTGGCTAGCTGCAACATATAATTTCTCCCTACCCAAGCCAGGTCATCTTTAAGCAAACAGATATTTTTATGGGCTTGGAACCAGTTATTGTTAAGTAGGGCTTGTTTAAATGCCTGAATGGTGGCATTGTCCACTAGAAAGTCCTGTTTAGCTTGCATCCTGGTTATCACTTTGGCTGCCAACTGGGAGGCTGGGAGCATAGGCATGATCACCTTGGGCTTTTCACTATTATACTGTAGTTTTCTGGACAGCACATCTGCTAGAAAATGTTATTTGAGGCTGAATTCAAAAAATTTAAAATATTGAGCCCAGTGCACTTGTTTTGGGGAGAGTTTCCGCGGGGTCTCAAGGCCTCCAGATTCTTTTTTTAAAAAACATTTTTTATTTTTTAGACATATATAAAAGCATCTTCAACACAAATACAACAGTGTGCTGGTTGGGTACAAATCTTTTGTGCATTTTTATCATATTCATAACTTACAATTTATCTAATTTCACATTTTACCAATCTAGTATGTGTCCAATTGTTTAATCCATTAGTCATTTATTTAACTATAAATATTTCTTCCCTCGCTTCATACTGAATGTTCTAAATTTTATTGTATTATTGTAGTTTATATTCATTCATTTCATCCTAAATCAAACCAATTATAATACATTATATTTTGTGTATTTCAACAATTCTTGTATTATAGAAATCTCTGTCAAACTTCATTACCATTTTTTTCTAACCATTGGTAGAGTAAATCCCATATCTTATAATACTGTTTATCTTCCTGCTCTCTAATTTCAAATGTCAATTTGATCATTTCAGCATATTCCATTATTTTTTTAATAGCTTCCTCTTGCGTTGGTATTTTCTCATTTTTCCAGTTTTTAGCAAACACAATTCTAGCCACTGTTGCTACATTCACAATCAAGTATCACAATTCTCTATTATATGTTTCAGGTATGATCCCCAATAAAAAAACCTCTGGTTTAAAATCTATGTGTTTTTTTATCATTTTTTCCAACCACGTGTGGATTTTAGTCCAGTATCTTTTAGTTTCTATGCAAGTCCACCACATATGGTAATTTGAGCCCGGTATCTGATGACATTTCCAACATTTTTCGGATTTATTCTTGAATGTTCTGGCTATTCTCATTCACCCCTGGCCCCTCCTTCCCACACTTTAAGCTACCGGATGATCTCGGCTCTAGGGCAGTTTGTGGCTTGGAAACCCCCTGCTTCCCCTAGATGAATCCTCTAGGGGTGGGAATCTATTCCAAGCTCTCCCTGCCCAGTACTGGTTCCTGGCCAGGTCGATCTCTACTTCTTCAGCTAGTATATACCATTCATGTAGGCATTTTGGGGCCCCTCTGGCTAGGCAGGCTTGGTAGAGATCATCACTCAGGCCATCTCTGAAACAACTCACTAGAATGTCTTCCGGCCAGTCTATCCTACAGGCGAGGGTTCAGAATTCCTCAGTGTATTCAGGCACTGGCTGGTGGTCCTGTTTCATAGTTCTGATGCAGTTGCGGGCTTTTGAGTCCACCAGGGGGTCATCGAACTGGCGGTGGAGAGCCATCATAAATTTCTCAGCTCAGGAGTGTTGGCATTGTGGAGGCTCACCATCCATTTGGCCGTCACCCTTCTAGAGCCAGGGTGATGACTCAGACTCAAGCACCCTAGGTTTGGAAATCCCAAACTCTTGCATTTATGTGAGGACATGCGCCAGGAAGAACCCCGCTTGTTGTGCTTCACCATCATATTTTACTCCCGGGGGGTGTCTTCCTTTCAAATTGCAGTGCCCTGGGCTGATCGGGGACATTTGCAGGAGCCGATGCTGCGCAGGACAGGTTTGGTGGGGCAGCTGCTGCTCTGTGGCATCATTGGCTGGGTCTATGGCCATTGGGTCTGGGGTGATGGTAGGGCTCCCTTAGCTGCCACTGCAGCCTTGCCCCCTCTCTGGTGAGGATCCAGCTCCCTTTGGACTCTGAGGTTCTTGAAAGCTTCCATCATGCATTGCATGACATGTCTTTTGACATGCCTGTTCCTCAGTTAGTTCTTCTTGGTCTGATAGAGCTCCCATCTTGCATTTTTAGCCAATTGTTGGCTGCCGCAGGCAAGGGTGACTCCTCTGGTTTTGCCATCCCAGTTGTCTTTCTTCCCCATTCCAATTGACCACCTGGGCTTTGTGGAGCTTGCAGCATGGCTTCGATGTCTTTGATGGGGCAGGTGGAGCCGGCATCTGGCTGTGTAGTCCTAGAGGTCTCACCCCAGCATTCTGCCTCCCCTTGCTCTCCACTTTGTTCAAATGTTATGTGAAGGGTCCCCTCGGTAGAATGAATTTGCTTCTCCGGGTTGACTACTTTTGCAGAGTACCCCTTTAGGCAATTCTGTTAGCATAAAGGAGTTAGAAACCCCTCCCCTCAGTCCGATGTTGAATGAGCCAATCTACAGGGTGAAGATGTTGTGGAAACAAGCATCCTGGGAAGGAGATAAGGAACTGTTCCCAGGTGCTTCTTTCAGGGGGCTTCAGAACTGAGGCAAAACAGATGGCCCTCCCCCCCTTACACATTCCCCAAAGGTAAATCAAAGCACAGGGCAGAGAGATGTTAGAGCTAGGGTTATAAACTAAGGGATAACAGGATATGCAGTAAACAGGAAGAGGGCAATAAGCATATAAAGGGATCCAGTCCCCCTCCCCACAGAAATGGCAGTATCATGGTAGAGATCTGACAGTATTATTGGTATGATAAAATAACCTAGGCCAATTCTAAACTTAAACTTAAAGTTACATAATTATAATTTATCTATGAGTATTAATGAAGTTCTGCAATGATATTTCCTTAGACTGCAGAAACTCTAAAAGGTTTGTTTACACCTAGTCCTTGACCTATAACTATAATGGAGCCTGCCAATTTATGGTTCTAGATCAGTGGTGGGATTCAGCCAGTTCGTACCACTTCGGGAGAACTGGTTGTTAACTTTCTGAGCAGTTTGGCAAACTGGTTGTTGGAGGAAATCATTAGGGCAGAGGACCGGTTGTTAAATTACTTCAATCCCACCACTGTTCTAGATTATGTTGGTTGTTGAGTGTTGGGTATCATGTGACTAACCTGATTTAGTGACTGATTTTTGTATACTCATTAAGTGAACCTTTTCTTTACACATGAAGCATTTTTGATGGAAACTGTAAGTAAATGCCAGTTTTTGGCAAAAATATAATAAATCATGGTCATGTGACTGCAAATGGACATAAATGCAGACTAGTTGTCAAGTGCCTGAAATGCAGTCACGTGACTGTAGTGGAGACCCTGGCCATTGAAATTTTGGAACTAAATCATAATTTTAAACAGTCACTAAGTGACTGGTCATAAGTCAAGGACTATCTCTATTCATTAGAACAACATATTGTGTTCTGTCTCCTTCCCCACCTCGGACTAACGAGCTGGCCTTCAGCCAGTGGATTCATGGCTCTTATCAGTCCTGGCAGAGAAATCGCAGCTGCTTGCCAAAGTTCAAACAAATGACTCGCAGAGTAAGACTTCAGCTCTCTTTGAAATGGTTCAGCTAATCTTTTGCTCCCCGTGGAGTGCGAGCAGTCCCAAAGCTCCTTATATATCCTGTGGAGTGGGGCTCCTGCCCCACCCTTCCCTTTGATGATGCCTCTCTAATCTTCTGAAGCGCGGGTTAATCCAAGCTTGATTATTATCAGCTATGTCTGAAGGCATAGCCTGAGGAAGGGAGGAATCAGGGGATAACGGCCTCATTACGTCCTCCAACTGACCTGGTTCTGGCTCCTGGAGCCAGGCCAAAGGCATCGGTGCTCCCGAGTTAAGCCTTACTGGCCCTTCCCCCTCACTCTCGGAGTCACTTTTGGGCATGGGGCCAGGTTCGGGGGCTGGAGTCACAACATATTGTAAGAATCAAAGTTCATAGGTTTATTATAGCTACAGTATGGTGCTATGATATCCAGCACATAGTATAGAGAAATAGCACACAAAAATTTCCAATTGTTTAAAAAATGGTTAGGTTAACCTGGCTATTCTTGTGGAAATGATTTTGCTTTTAGCTATATTATAGTTGCAATATCAATTCTCTTGACTTGTTTAACCTAAAATGAATGTGCCTTCTGTCCTCTGTGTTAGAAATTATGCTAATGTATTTTTATATTTATTTATTTATTCATTCATTCATTCTATTTATGTATGTATGTATGTATGTATGTATGTATGTATGTATGTATTTATTTATTTATTTATTTATTTATTTATTTATAGTAGTGCTGAAATAATACATAATCAACATAGTGCCCCAGTTGCAATTTTTCATTGATTATAGCAGAGAAAGAGAGAGAGAGAGAAGAAAGAAGAAAAAAGGAAAAAGAAGAAAGTCAGTGGGGTATTATTTTGAACAAACCAAAGTAAACATTGATATTTCTGGATGAAAGTGTGTTTAATATACAGAAGTACTATCTTACTGCATGCCCCTCAGTAGATGAATCACATAGGTAACCCCTGATATTTTATTGCTTGCTAGCTGATCTGCTGCCACTTGCTGTGTTGCTAATTAAAACTCCTTCTGTATACAAGCCTGAGCAGAACAGCTGAGATGGCTGTTATACGGCTCCCAAAAGGTATTTGTCTCAATATCACTGAAATCTGTCATTGTTGGACTGCTGATTGCAGGGTGGCCTCTGATACTTTTTAGGGTTGTAAGTATCATATATGTGTGAAACTAGTCATACATAGAGTCTAAGCACATTTCTGAATATTTAGAAGTCCTGGTGATTTAAATCCTCATAGGAGCTCTTACCTGATGCTATGTTTCTTTCAGAATTGGCTGTCGTTCATATTCCTGCTTTCTGCTTAACAGCAGCATTGTAACTCAAAAGTGACCTAATCTAAATAGAATGTCATTTCTTATTCCTCATAGAATACAAATGGCTAATGCTGAAATCATTACAAGTCTTTGCTGTGGATATACTAAGTGTGCAGATGGAATGGAGCACTTGTGATAAAGCTGCCAGATTGCATTAGAAAACTGTGATAGGTGTGACCTGAAAATCATACAGCTTTTTGTTCACGTGATCCTTCGGTCTATTACACTAATCTTCTTCGTCTGGTGCCATCCAGATACATTACACTTCAATGCCTGCATTTTATTTCTTTGTTGATTTGGTTTTATTTCTTTGTTGGATTTTTTAAAGCCATAGTAATCTTATATTTTCCCAATAATTTTATTGAAGATTATAGTATATAAATAAAACTAATAGACTCACACCTAATATATCAATATTATTATTATTATTATTATTTATTGGATTTATAAACCGCCCTTCTCCCGAAGGACTCAGGGCGGTGTACAGCCAGGATAAAAAAGAACAATATACAGTTAAAATACAATTAAAAAACTTATTATACAGTATGGCCGAAATAATTAAGAATTATGAATCTAAAAACCCCAATTAAAACTAGAGAGAAAATTTAAGATTTAAAATTCAACAATTTAAGAAAGCCCCGCACGAACAAACAAATATGTTTTCAGTTCGCGGCGAAAAGTCCGAAGGTCAGAAATTTGACGTAAACCAGGGGGGAGTTCGTTCCAAGAGTAAGAAGGATCTTCCTCTATTGTCTGGCGGACGGCACCCTGAGAAGGCCCTCTGTGGGAGCGGAGGCATGAGGTAACAGGCGGTCCAGGTCCCAAGCCATGGAGCGCTTTAAAGGTGGTTACCAAGACCTTGAAATGCACCCGAAAGGCAACAGGAAGCCAGTGCAGTCTTTTAATATATATTAAAATATATTTTAATATATATTTTAATATATATTAAAAATATATATTTTTAAAAATTGAAAATTAAAAAAAATAAAAATTCAGAAAAAGAAAAAAGAGAAAAAGGAAAGGAAAAAAAGAAAAAAAGAAATATCCCCTTCATCCCCAACAAGTATAATCAACATTAATAATTTATCACTATTTCAAATCAATTTATCACTATTTCAAATCAAACATATTGATTCATATTAAAACTTCATTTTCAATATTAATCAGCAAAGTTTATTACTGATTATTAGAAATAACAGCATATCCATTACTATAAAACCCAATTTGAAGCCTTTCCTTTATATGTATAGCTCCATTTTCCTTTAAAAATATCTTCCCCATTTCTTCTCTTCAAATAAACAAAATCTTTAAAATACCATCATGCAGCTCAAATTTTAAAAAAATTATCAGAAATAGCAACCCATTATTTTAATCTTGATTAAATAAACTGATTTTATATTTGTTCTTCTTTCTCCCAATAATCTTTAGATTCTTCAAAAAAAGTTCTAATAGCTGCTTTCTCATTGCCTTTTCTCTCAAAGTTGTCAGTGTCTTTGTTAAACTCTTTTTGTAATTGCAGTGTGGCAACTTTAGCAAATCTTTTTTGTAAATCCATTTTTTAAAAAAATATGAATTCTAGCTTATAACATGTATGTTTTTCTAAAAAAAATTATTGAATCATATCTAGTTCCATTTGTAAATCTATTATTTCTCTATTTCTTGTAAGCTATCACTTTTTAATCCTTCTGCAGCTTAATTTATTTCTGATTATTCTTTAAAGGCAAAATACCTTTAAAAGTTCTTGGTCTGATTAAAAATTTATTTTAAAACTATCCTGCACCCTCTAGTGTCCAACTTTCAAAGTCATCAGTTATTGAAATATAAACATTTTCCCATGAGAAAGGATCTTTCAATTAACTTCAAAGCCCTAAATCAAGTCAATGAGCCATTAATCGATTTAACACTTTCTAAAGCCAATATTAATAATCTTTGCTATAAATTCCGCCTCTCCCATTATTATTATTTTTTTGGTTACAACTCTTCAATGAATCTTTAATTGCAGTTCTTTTAAGAATTGAAGAAACCTCATCCACTGATTTCAATAAATCTTTAAAAAATATCAAAAATATATTAAATCCAAAATGATTAAAAGGTGAGTGTCAGGGCTGCCTCTGTTCATTTCCTAGGAATGAAAAATCCTTGGCTCCATAGATTTAGGGAAAAGTATTTTTAATAGGAACAAACTGAAAGCAAACAGTTTCAAGCAAGCTATGAGGTAAAACACGTGACCACAGCAACTTCATACACAGTATACAGCCCAAACCCCTTGTAGCTAGGCAACTGCATACCAGAGCCAATGGACTTGGCCTTGGAGATAACAGCAGTGTAATGTAAGCTTCCCCCTATTCCCTCCCCCCTATTCTATGGCAGCAAGCAACGGGCTGGCTGACATTCGGCCCCTGTAACAGAGGCATTAGCCAGACAATTTATACAGTTAAAACATACAATACATCACACCAAAAACAGCAATCCCATCAGGGTTTGTCAGGGTATTTTCTATGGTAGTCTGGAGAAGTTTAGGCACCCGGACATATTTAGCATCCCATTTGGACTGTGCAGGGGGAAAATGTTTCCAGGCAATGAGATATTGGACTCTTCCTCTGTTTTCTGGAATCTAGAATTTTTTTAACTTCAAAATGCTGCTCCCCTTCAATCAGAGTGGGAATAGGAGGAGTGTCAGGTGCAGGACAAAGGGGTGATACAGTTTCAGGTTTCAACAGACTGCAGTGAATATGCTTTAGGTTTTTGGACAACTCCAGTTGTACAGTGACTAGGTTAATTACTTTAACAATTGAGAATGGGCCCACGTATTGAACTATGATATGGTGACTCTGATCTCTGCATGGCAATCAGATACAAGGCACCATGTTGAAAAGCTTCCACTAAAGCAAGACAGGTAAGTTTGAAACTGGCATGCATGTTGTAAGGTTCACTTATTAATGTGTCTAAGCTCATAAATGCCAATCAAGAGACTTAAACAGAGGCTTGAGTAAAATAGCATTTAATTCTGGTCAGATTCAAATGGTTAGTCGTTCCAAACACATAGATGTACATACATGCAAGGAAGAATCTACAAAAGTCATGAGAGAAAGCAATGTCCTCTTATACCCAAAAAGTCATAAATCCTCAACTCTGGCATTTGCGTATTCTGGAATCTGGTTTGCATGTTCCCGTAGTAAAAGTCAGTGAACCTAATCTAACCCCTAGATTTATATGTAGTAATACAATAGTATAATAGTATAATAGTAAAAAATAGTAAAGCTCAGTGAATGTAATCTAACATCTTTCTGTCGTGTTATCTTTTCCGTTTGTCTTCCTAATTAGTCAATTAGTTCCCATTTAAGACAACAAAAGGTGACAGCACAAAGGCATGTAGATTGCTCTGATATCTTCCAGATACTCCCAAGATGAGGTATATGCCATAGATTACTCTGATACGTTCCAGATACTCTCAAAATGAGACATATGCCATATATTTTCAGGGTGATAATAATCCAGGAATTTAGTCAGTGTGATCTCAAAAACCATCCATGATGGCATATTTATGTTCTAACCACAAAAGGGCACAATATATATGTCAGTGTTATACAAACAAGAGACCATGCAGGTATATCTCTTCCCTTACATTCCTAATTCTAGTATTTCAGTATATATGCTCCTTTCGTTCATTCCTTTTTTATTAAATATGATGGTATGCATGCCATAATGGTGAATAACCTTATTCTATTCAGCATATAAATGGGGACGTTCCTATGAGCATGTATTCCAGCTTCTGCCCAGGTGGTCAGCCTTATACCTGAACTCTGGAGGCCAGCAATCTTTCTCTGGTCTACTTCCTCATAAACAGGTACACAGAGTGGACAGTATATAAAAAAGAAATTGCTTTATTCCAGCAGCTAGGCAATTGCACATAGGCAAAATTTCCAATATAAGCCATCTGGAGCATGCCAATTACCACATCCGTCCATAACCCATTCTAATCTAGTTATTTTCAAATAGGTTGTGTCGGTTCATAATTGCTGGTAATGTATGATTTTTCACCATCATCTGCTCCTCCCTTTTATCCTATGCATAAGAAAATTTCAAATGTTGAACCATTGCATTCTTATATCTTCAAAATCTTCAGGGAGTATGATATCAATATCTCCTAGGTCTAATGATCAGGTTTCTATAGGAGCACTCCCTTGCACATTTTAACAATCACAGTGTTGCAGTTTACAAGTACAACAATAATAACAACAGCATTCAGTAACACAATCTGTAGAGTGCAAGGTTGCACAGCTGCTTTTGGATCTTCAAATGGAGTAAAAGAGTCCACCAATCAGGTCAGAAAGACAAAACTTGTTTTTCCTGCAAAGAGAAAAAATCCCAAACAAAATTCATGCATATCAACATGACCACATTTTCTAAAATGTTCATTCTCAGTTGGTCTCCAGGAATCACTTGGTGCTTGTGGAGTTCTTTCATGAGGCAAGTTTCTCTTCCACTTGACAGAAATCTAAGGTGTTCAGGACTTGCTGGTGACAGTCACTCAAATACAATCCTTACATGACTACATAAAACAAGAAAGAAAACCTTACAATGAATTTCCACCCTTCCCCCATCTGGGGATTGAAAAAAAGTCTTTTGATCATTACATGTTCAATCATTACATGTCCATTTCTTTACTGGGAAATTCGGCTCCACTTTGGTGTTGTGGTGACTTCCAGTGGAAGCTGGCTCAAATGGATGGAATGTCTCTTTTGGGGAAAGCATCTTGACCCATGTATTCGGCTTCCACAGGTTTGAGTCACCTGTAGGGCTAAAAGACATGAGAAGGGGTCCCCTCCTCCTCCCTTTCTGGGTGAGAAAGGGCATTGTTGGAGGATTAGGGAGGGGGCCAAGGGGGAATAGATAGCTTGCAGATAAAAGTTGAAAAGAAACAACAACACATCAGCATTAAACAGATAAACTGGTACTATATATTCCCATATGAGAAAAGGTAGCTGGATACACATGCTTCAGGAATGAGATGAACAGGTAAAATCATTTAAACAAGAGTACAGAGAAGAAAGAAAGTTGAACTCTGTTCTTCACCCTGTCTAGGTAGCTGGTCCATCCTGGACGAAAAGTCATTTTCCTTCTTTCCAGCACTTTTAAAATTCATACTCACACAAAAGTAGGGACAAAGAAGAAATGACACAACTTGGGGAGGTGGTTTACACACAAGTCTTAGTTTTTTAACAAACATACTAAGTGGAAGACAGAGAAAAAGACAAACAATCAACAAAAACCCAACTCCCACCCTTTTTTAATTCATGTGTTGAAGTTGTTCACTAACAAATCCACAGTATCAAAAACTTCCAAAAACAAATTACATAATATCTTAGCAAAATCACCATTTGTCTTACTTGCTCATACTTTTCTAACTCTAACTCCTAACAAAGTTACCTTTATTTCAGCTTAATTAGTGCCTCAAGCTTCAAATTCAAAGCTTGACTTAACAAATTAAATCCATCATAGCACCAGTATCTGATCACCCTTCTAAGTTTCTTTCCACATCTTGTAATTGTCTAACTTATCTCTGAAATAGTTCTTAAAACAGGACACATCTTGTGCTACTAAAAAAATAAAAATAAACAATACAAACAGCAAATAAGGGGCGCCTTGAGTCTGATTTAAAAAAAAATGCATTTTGTAAGCTTTTGGGTGAGTCTTTTTATGTGGAAAACCTGAGTGCATTTTTAAGAAACAGATTTCTGCTAAAAAAGAAGAATGCACCCATACATAGCCATTTGTCTGAAATGCTGTAGGGTTTCCTGCCTGGGCAGGGGTTGGACTAGAAGACCTCCAAGGTCCCCTCCAACTCTTATGTATGTTAATGTATGTTAACAGCTTCAAAAATACAAAGCTAAATGACACATTTTGAGTCAACTCTGTGCTTTGAAAACATTTATAAATGTATAGGTTTTAATCAGGCAGTTTAAACCTCAAAAATTTCCAGAAAAAAAGAGAAATTAAAAATTAAAATCAAAATTGTATGCAGGGTGGAAAAGAAAATTTGAAAACATTTATAAATGTATGGGTTTACTTAGGCAGTTTAAACCTCAAAAATTTCCAGAAAAAAGAGAAATTAAAAATTAAAATCAAAATTGTATTCAGGGTGGAAAAGAAAATATATCTGCATAGCTTTTATGCAGATGAAGAAATACCAAATGAGTGAAAAGCAATGCTGTAAGGAGCCTATTTGCCTTCTCAGACAGGCTCAGCAGAGGAAAAAAAAGTGGAGGGGTGTGTGAATGGTTCTCCCCTTTCGCCCACCCCCTCCCCTGGTTCAACAGGGAGTGATGGGGGGGTAGTTAAGATGAGCCAGCGAGGACAGAGAAAAAAAATTCCAAAAGTCCACCCTGAGGAGGGGGAAATGGCTGTTTTCCAGCCCCCCTTTCTCTCACCCCCCCCAACCTGGCTCAACAGAGAGCGAGTGGGGGTGGAAGTTAGGATGAGTCAGTGAAGGTTAGGGTTAGGAAAAAATTCCAAAAGTAACTCATTGTAGTCAAGCTGCTTGCTCCATTTCTCTCATGCATACAGACACACACACACACACACACACACGTTGCAATCAGGCAGCGTGCAGAGACAATTTCTCACACATGCACACATTTCTTGCAAATCCAAAAGACAACACAGAAATCTCACACCTTCTCAATGAGTTTCTCTAACACTGCAATCAGGCTGCTTGACATACACACATTCCATGCAAATCAAGCATCACAATTATCTCAGGGAGCTTTCTTACAAGCTCCACTCTCTCAACAATTCTTATGCAGGTCTGGAAATGATTGCACACATACATACACATGCACTCACACCATCAAACGACGTTTACAGACCTGGGGAAGTTGTCTCTTTAAATCCTTCCCCCTCAAGTGGGAAAACTCAGAGAGCAGTTTCTAGCTGATCAAATCATGGAGGCTGAAGTCAAATTCTCTGATTCACTGGCCATTATTTTGGGAGATCTAAACAAAGTTATTGATTGGAACATTTTGAAGATACCACTGCAGACCTGGATGAACTCACAGAGACTGTAACATCATATGTCAGCTTCTGTGAAGATCTATGTGTACTGACAAAGAACTTGCGAATATACAGTAACAACAAACCTTGGTTCACACCTAAACTTAAGCAGCTACGTCATTCCAAAGAGGAAGCCTACAGGAAAGGTGATTAAGTGCTGTACAATCAGGCCAGAAATGTAACCAGTGTACAGTACAATTACTTATCCAACAATCGATCCTATACTCAAATTATGCTCAATCAGGGCTGCTCGGTCGCCACTCCCTTCCTTAATCCTTTCTACTTCCTTAATTCTTTCTACCCTTCTCCTCCTCCTTTTACTTTCTTAATCCTTTCTCCTCCTCACTTTCCTTCTTCCATCTCTTCCTACTTTCTTCGTTCTTTCTCTCCTTCTCTTTTCTCCTTCTCTTTCTCCTTCCCACTTCTCACTTCCAGCCTTTCTAACCTTCTATCTTCTACTCCTTCTCCTTCTCCTCCTCCTATCCTTTCTTCCTCTTCCCTTCTCTCCTACCTACCTGCCTACCATCAAAACAACACTATAGAGCATTGCACACCAGAACAACTATACACAAGAACAGTTTTTTTTTCCACGAAGGCCATCACTCTGCTAAACTTAATTCCCTCAAGAATGTCAAACCATTCACCAAATCTACACTACTATTAATCTTCTCATCGTTTTCATCACCTGTTCTATTCTAACAAAAAAATCATGGATGTGATTGTGGGCTCCCAGTTTCCCACAGTTCCAAGCTGAGAAGTTTAAGTAATTTGCAAGCTTGGCCATACAAATCACAATCAATTCAATCCCATTCAATTCTACATGCATATCCAAGAATGTTAACAGAACTCACACCAAATTGATCCTGGGTCTTCTTGCCACACATAACAGCATCCACCTCTTTAAGCAGTAGAATGTTAACTATGTGTCTCTGCCCTGGGGTGCTCTGGGCGTTTATCTTGTTAGAGTCAGGGCTATTAAGGATCATTCACTTTTCCAGGAAACAGATAAATTCCTGGGGGAATTTTAAGGGGGACTCCCTGCTGAGTGCATTTTACAATTGCTCCCAGCTTTGCTAGGGAATCCCTTCCCAAAACATTTTCCCAAAATGTGGCAATATTTAGAAAGGAACGCTTGAGTGATGGTCCCTGAAAGTAGCTTGTTTTACTCAAAAAAAGTGAGATCTGTTCCTTACTTTTGTCTCCATCAGAGAGTCTGAGGGAAGCAATTTGCCCTCCAGAGCCCCATCAATAAAATTCAGGATTAAATTTAGGGGTCTGGGCTGATGTGAGGAGTGAAGGAGCTAGGGTTTTGGGGTTTCTGGCCTGAAGCCTCCCCGCCCAGTGACTGAACTGGGACATTGTTGTTCAAGGGGCATTATCTCCTCCAATGGGCAAATTGAAGACAACATTGATCTCTAGGATGGAGGTACTCCAAGGGTTAACTGAAGTTCCCCTCCCTCTTCTTTGGGGACTCCAGGAAGCAGCTGCTATAAGAACGGCTTGCTTTTGCATTCTCCTTTCTTACATTTCTTTGTGTTGGGGTTTCTAAGCCTTAGCAGGGGGAAGGTTTGCAGTTTTGCAATTTCTTTCTTATGTCGGGGTGCTTTGACCCACGAAAGCTATTTTCAGCAAAACATCATCAGGATAGAGGTCAGTAAACTTGCAGAACCTATCCTTCAAACGATTCAGAAAAAGGGGTGGGGGGATTTTGAAGGATCTGATGAACACAGTGGAAGTTTACTGTTTTTTCTTTTGGGACACCCAGGTTTAATCCTTGCAGGACAAAATCCCTAGTTCTCTGGAGGATGAGGGCATTCCCTGCAAGGTGGGAATTCCAATTGAAAGGAATTGGAGTGCTGCTGTGGGCACTTAAGCCAATATATAGGCATAGCATTTGCATCGTAATATGGTGTGGGGGAAACTCTCCTTCCTCCTCAGTCACTTTGGCTAGTTTGTTTCTTTTTCTGAAAGTGACAAGGGGCAAATTTTAGGAGAGGATGTTGGAGTGAGCCCACACGCTCTCTGAATCTCTGGCTGACAGAGGAGGTTGAAAAAGAAACCAACAAAGGATTCCTCTTCAGTTCATCTGATGGTAGCCAAAAAATCAGCAAATTTGTTGATAAAATCTAAATCAAAGCTGCTTTCTGGAGGCCAAGCTCCCACGCTAGTAGGTTGGCCAGATGGATTTAAAAGCAACTTTGATTGCTACGATAGGTCTAAAATCATCTGAAAAGTGTCCCAATCGTTAAATACAGTTAGAGGGAAACACAGTTCTACTCTTCCAAAGAAGTTACTCTTTGGTAACCAGTATGGTTGCCCATTTTATTTTTTATATTTTTTATTTTTATTTTTATTTTTTATTAATAATTTTTTTTTATCAAGGGATTTTACCTGACTCAGCTCGGGGTCTAGCCTCACTCTCAGGCCGGGGACAGCTCGAAGTTCTTGGCCATAGACCCATCTTTTCCCTCAAGACTTTCTCGGGCTTCTTCGGTCAGGGGGTTTTGAGTAAAACCCTCCCCTTCTTTTTGTAAGGGCTTTTGTCCAGTGAGCCCTAGGCTCTGCTTCCTAGGCTCGGAACTGACTAAACTCTCCTTTTTTCAAAAGGATTTCTTGGGCTTCCCTCTCAAGCTCAGAGTTTTGACCAGAACGACCCTTTCACTTCAGACTTTTATTCCAACAGTCACCCGCCTTTCAAAGCGATCCACTCTGGCTGATATTCTTGTGAATAATCAGAACCGCAGATTGGATCTCTGCACTCACTTGGAGGGCAAACCTCTAGTAGGAATTTCCCTTCTCTCATTCACGCACACACAAAGTAACTCTCCCCTCTTACCTCCCCCCCCCCCCAAAAAAAAATTTCTACTCACCCAGGAGAGTACAATCTTCCTGGTTCAAGCCTCAATGGGGCGTTCAGGTCTGGCTGGAATCAGGATCTGCTGGCATTCAGCCAGTCCAACATCATCAGTTCAAACGTACTGGGAGCGCTCTTTGACATTGTCTATGGCCCATGCCAGTTTTTCCTGCCCACTGTTGTGAAGACCTGATAAACCTCAATGGGATTTAGAACTCATTGTGAGGGGCAAAAAAAAAATTGCCTTCGCCCCACGGTTGGGCGCCAAAAATGTAAGGTTCACTTATTAATATGTCTAAGCTCATAAATGCCAATCAAGAGACTTAAACAGAGGCTTGAGTAAAATAGCATTTAATTCTGATCAGATTCAAATGGTTAGTCGTTCCAAACACATAGATGTACATACATGCAAGGAAGGATCTACAAAAGTCATGAGAGAAAGCAATGTCCTCTTATACCCAAAAAGTCATAAATCCTCAACTCTGGCATCTGTGTATTCTGGAATCTGGTTTGCATGTTCCCATAGTAAAAGTCAGTAATCTAACCCCTAGATTTATATGTAGTAATACAATCTAACCAAATAGTAAAGAATAGTAAAAATCAGTGAATGTAATCTAACATCTTTCTGTAGTGTTATTTTTTCCGTTTGTCTTCCTAATTAGTCAATTAGTCCCCATTTAAGACAACAAAAGGTGACAGCACAAAGGCATGTAGATTGCTCTGATACCTTCCAGATACTCCCAAGATGAGGTATATGCCATAGATTACTCTGATACGTTCCAGATACTCTCAAGATGAGATATATGCCATATATTTTCAGGGTGATAATAATCCAGGAATTTAGTCAGTGTGACCTCAATAACCATCCGTGATGGCATATTTATGTTCTTTTTTTTTCATAAAAAAGTTTTATTTTTACAATCCTGTCAAACAACTCATTCAATGTACAGTTATATACAATTAGTCGGGCTTGCCCAGTCACCACCACCCTTTTTAACACTCTTCCCTCTTCTACCTTCTTTTACTTTCCAGACCTTCCTCTCCTTCTCTTATCTACATCCTCTCCTCCCTCCACCCTACACCTTCCTTCTCCCTCTTCTACCCCTCTTCCTTCCTCTTCTCCTCTTTCCTACCTCCTACTCTCTCTTTTCTCCCTCCCCACCGTTCTAAAATGGTAACTGGGCAGACCCGACCCTACATTAATTATATTTATACATCTTCAATAATCCCTGTACATTAACCATCACTCCATCTCTAGCCTCAACCCCCCAATTCCCCTCCCCCTTACCCCCCACCCCCACCCCAACTTCCCAGAACAAAATGCAGGGTATCAAAACTAACAATCATAATCTAAAATAATTCCTAAATTATAATCTCTAGTCTCTCCACACTTAATCACACTCTCAATTCCCCTCTCCTTCAGAAATATATCTAATACAAAATATTTCCTAAATTTACTCATATGCTATTTGATATTTTTTTATCTGATACTTATTTTGAATATAATCAATCCACATTTTCCATTCTAAAATATATTTTTCTTGTGTATAGTCTTTCAAGTAAGCAGAGATTTTTGCCATTTCTGCCAGATTTGATACTTTAAGTGTCCATTCTTCAATTGTAGGTAATTCTTCTTTCTTCCAATATTGAGCAATCAAAAGTCTTGTGGCTGTTATTAAGTTCAAAATCAATTTAGTCTCTATAGCTGTACAATCCATAATTATTCCTAGTAAAAAGAACTGCGGGGTAAACTTAATCTTCTTTTTCAAAATATTCTGCATGATCCATCATACTTTAATCCAAAATGCTTTAACTTTTTTACAAGTCCACCATATATGGTAATAAGTGGCATCTTCACAATCGCATCTCCAACATTTAGCCTGTACATTAGGATACATACATGACAATTTTTTGGGGTCTAAATGCCATCTATAAAACATCTTATAAAAATTTTCTCTCATATTTTGCGCTTGTGTAAATTTAACATTCCTCACCCAAATTCTTTCCCAAGTTTCCAACATTATTGGTTGCTGAAAATTTTGTGCCCACTTAATCATACAATCCTTAACCAATTCAGTCTCTGAGTCTATTTCTACTAATACATTATACAACCTCTTAATATGCTGTTGGCCTTGATCTCTCATTTGTTTTAACAAATTATCCTCAATTTGCTTAACACCTATTTTTTGATCTAATTTCCATCTAGCTTGTAATTGTCCATATTGGAACCATGTATAATTTTTCCCTTCTTCCCCCATCTTTTCTCTAGATTTTAATTGTAATTCCCCCTTTTCCATACAAAGAAGTTCTTTATAGGTAACTACCTCCATCTTTTGATATATATTTATATTTTCTATCATGTGTCTCAGGATTGCCCATATTGGAATCTTTCCATCTAATTTATATTGATATTTCCTCCAAACCCTCAATAATGCATTTCTAATTATATTATTTTTAAATATTTTATCTACTTTCTTATCATATAATAAATAGGCATGCCACCCATATAACAAACCATAACCTTTTATATTCAAAACTCTTTCCTCAGTTAAATTAATCCAATCAGTAATTAATGATAAGACAACTCCTTCATAATACAATTTTAAGTTAGGCATTTTAAGACCCCCCCTTTCCCTTATATCCTGCATTATTTTTAATTTTATTCTTGGTTTTTTGCCCATCCATACAAATTTATTAATCCCCTTTTGCCATTCCTGTAATTTAATATCATTCTTAAGCACCGGTATCATTTGAAACAAAAATAAAAACCTGGGCAAAACATTCATTTTTATAGCCGCTATTCTTCCCAGCAAAGATAGTTGTAACTTCTTCCAAATCTCCATTTCTTTCCATACCTTCTGCCACATACCTCATAATTATTTTTGTATAATTTAACATTTGAAGCTGTAATATATATTCCTAAATATTTAACCTTTTTAACAATTTCAAAACCTGTAATTCTTTCTAACTCTTCTTTTTCTTGTATATTCATATTTTTAGTTATCATCTTTGTCTTTTGCTGATTCACCTTAAATCCAGATACTTTGCCATACTGACCAATTATATCTTTTAAACCAGTAACTGAGTATATTGGTTGAGATACAGTAACAACCAGGTCATCTGCAAAAGCTCTTAATCTGTAATCTTGATGTTTAACTCTAATTCCCTTTATTCGATCGGAACCACGTATTTTATTCAGAAGAATTTCTAAAGTTAAAATAAAAAGTAATGGGGACAAGGGACATCCCTGTCTCGTCCCTTTCCCAATTTTAAAAGTTTCTGTTAACCCACCATTTACTATTATTTGTGCTGTTTGCTTCTGATATATTGCTTTAATTGCATGGATAAAATAATCCCCAAATTGCATTTTTTCTATTACTTTAAACAAAAACTGCCAATCCAATCTATCAAAAGCTTTTTCAGCATCCAAAAAATGGAATGCCGCTGAGACTTGGTTGTTTCGTTCCAAATATTCAAGTAAATTTACGATTTGCCTCACATTATATCTCATCTGCCTACCCTTAATAAATCCTGACTGATCATTATGAATTATTTGATTCATCACTGGCATTAATCTATTAGCAAGTATCTTGGTAAATATCTTGTAATCAGTATTTAAAAGTGATATAGGCCTATAATTCTCTGCTTTAATACCATCTCGATCTTCCTTGGTATTAACGAAATAAAGGCTGTCCTCCATGAAGGGGAACATCTCCTCCCATTTGAATTTTATTAAATAACTCTTTAAGTGGTTCAACCATCTCATTTTGTAAATTTTATAATAAACAGCTGTTAAACCATCTGTACCTGGTGCTTTACCGATTTTAAGTTGTTAATTGCTAACAAAATTTCCTCTGAAGTAATTAATTGATTCAGTTCTTCTCTTTGGTTTTCTGTAAGCTCACAAATATTTTGTTGTTGTAAATATCTTTCTATCTCTGTATCATCAATCATATCCCTAGTATATAACTTACTATAATACTCTAAAGATGCTTTTTTAATCAAGTTCTTTTGATAAACTTCCTTACCCCTATATTCTATTTTATCAATCGTTCGTGATTTCTGTTTTTTCCTTATTAAATAGGCAAGCCATCTTCCTGGCTTATTGGCATTATTAAACGTATTATGTTTTACATATTGTAAATTAATTGCTACTTGATCTGCCATCAACATATTAAACTGACCTCTTAATATATTTATTGATTCTTTTATTTTACTATTTCCTGGGCTATTTATCAATAATTGTTCTTTCTTTTTAATTTCCTCTTCCAGTTCCTTTTTCTTTTTCTGCAATTTATTTTTGTATTTAATATTCATTTGTATAAGATTTCCTCTCATATAAGCCTTGCTGGCGTCCCAAATCATCTCTATAGATTTCTCTTATTTCATATTCATAATAAAAAATTCTTTCATTTGCTTTTTACATTCATTTACATTTTGTTCATATTTAAACAAATTTTCCTGCCTGAGAAGTCGTGACTCCAGTGCATGGGTATCACTCTGTGTCTTCTGGCTCTATGGACAGGGTTCAAACTTAAGAGACGCCCCCTTTGTAGACCTCCCGCTTTCAACTCTGTCCTGAGCTCGTGAGGACATTTTCTGGGTTTACTCCTGTGTGTTTGGATTTAGCAGGAGTTGAAGTTTGAAATGGCATCAACTGAGTAAGTAAATGAGCTATCTTTGAGGGTTGTTTTTTTTTTAATAGGAGTTTTCTTGGAGCCTCTATGAAAATGTAGAAGCTGAGTGGAAGAGCGAACCTTATTTAAGTGTTTGATGAGTTTAATTACAAGGCTGAGGATCGTTAAAGTGTGTGTGTGTGTGTGTGTGTGGAGAGCAGCGGGGGAAACTATTATTTGGAGCTGCAAGGAAAGTTTATTTTGTTTGTCTCCATTTTAACTTGTTTGTACCGGGAGCACATGGTGTGAGTACCGGGAGATTTAAATCAAGCTGCTGATTCCACATGGTTACTCCTTTGGGGGAGAATCAGAGCAGCGGGGGAAGTTTGAGAACACATTGCCTCCAATTTATTTATTTTTTGTTTGTGCTGCTATTTTAAGCTCCGGATTTCAGGTGCCTTTGCTGGAATACCCACCATATGTGGGGAAGGCACAGCTCTTGAGCACCATGTTGGAAGCCACATGGGGCTAGCCAGGGCGGTGGCCATTTTGGGAGCTGGCTGACTTTATATGTATAGAGAAGATGATGAAAATAAATACATGAATAAGATATATATATATATATATATATATATATATATATATATATATATATATATATATATATATATATATAGATATATATATATATGGAAAATAAACAGGAATAAAATGATAATAATAATAATAATAATAAAGAATAAATAAATAAAAATTAAATAATAATAATACCAAAAAAATAAAAAAAATAAAAATAAAAAAATAAAAAAATAAAAATAAAAAAATAAAAAATAAAAATTGAACTGAAGAAAGAGAAAAGAGGCTGTCATGGGGTTTCGGTGATCGGCCCTCCAGTACAGCATAGGCCTTTGGAGTAAAGAAGTGAAGAGGCCTGATTTAGCCTGAGGCAGCTGTTTCCAGGCTGCATGGCTTTGGAGTTTTGAGCAGGCGTTCTGACCTGCAGAGGGAAAGGACCAACAGTTTAGGGAATTAACCCTTGTAATGCTGCTGAGTTCTTAAGATGGTAACTGGTTATTGAGGCTTGTACATTGACATGTATATGTATTACATAGAATTTGTTATGATAACAATAATAATAAATAATAATAATAATAATAATAATTTAAATATATATATATATATATTATTTTTTTAATTTCATGGAATTATAAAAGGTGCTTACTTATATGTAATTTTATTTCTATATGTGTTCTAGAAATATGGCGTCGGATGCCTCACTTAGTGACCAGATGGAGGTCACTGATGCTTCTCAACCTCAGAGAGCTGCCACTGAAGGCTCGAAGAGCCGTTGTCATAAGACAAGGAGTGGCAGTTCGGAAGCAGCTGCAAAACTTAGAGCAAAAGCCTTGGCGCTTAAAAGGCCCACTAAAGCGCAGGAGAAGGCGGAAAAACGCCGCCAGAAGGCGCTGGAAAGACAGGTACAGAGGAACACCAACAAGGCCACTAAGTCCACATTTATTAGGGATCAGGTACAGCCTATGGAGAAAGATCCAATGGTGGAACCGGATCCTTCTTCCAGTTTTCTGGCCAGGGCCCTGTCGCCCCAGCCATCAGGGAGCGGCTCCAATACAGGGAGGCCCAGTTCTACACCTATCAACTTGGTAGCATCACAAGGGGATAGGCAGACCATAGACCAGGTGACAGAAATGCCTGAGTTAGTGCGGAAATGGATCGCAGAGGCGGTTCACCGGGAACTTGAGGCAGGCAAAAGTCGTAACAGGCAATCTGTTCTTGGGGTGGAAGCCCAGTCACAGGATAGGGATCAGGTAGAAACAGAACCAGCAGACGGACACATGGGGTCGCGTTCTGACAGCTCTGATTCGCCTTCAGAGGCGGAGAGTTCCCCATCCATGGAGGATGAACAATGAGACCAGGAATTGTCTGAGGAGGAAGGTTTTTTACTGGAGCAGCCCATGTTTAAAGGGCTGTTCAGGCCTCATCTTTTTAAGGCCTTGTTGAGTAAAGCTAAGGCGGTTACTAAACAGGGACTCCTAGGGGAACAAAGCGCCTGTCCAGAGCAGGACCCTGCAGACATGCTTTTTTCTGAACCAACGGTGGAGACGGAGACAGTTCCTGCTCCTAAATTATTTCTAGATATGATTAAGAAACAGTGGGAAGCCCCGGCCGCATTACCGAACATGTCCTCCCTTGAGAGACGGTTTTTTAACACGGCTTCTGACCTGATGGAACTCCTGAGAGTGCCTGAGGTGGATGACCCGGTTTTGGCCCTGGCTTCCTCTTCGGCCACCTTGGTTGAACCTGAGGAAGTTTTGAAGCCAGAGGATCGGAAGTTGGAGCAGGCCCTCACGAAGACGCATCAGGCGGCAGCCTGGGGTATAAGGGCGGCCACAGCAGCATCCTTCTTCAGCAGGGCCGTCCTCCTGTGGCTTAAACAAATGCAGGAGAAAGTGCCGGTGACCGATCTGAGGACTCATCAGGATTTCAACAAGATAGTGGCAGCTGTGGAATACACAGCGGATGCCACTATGTCCTCCGCGAAATATGTGGCAAAGTCGATTGCGTCCTCAGTCACGGCACGGAGGTTTCTTTGGTTAAAAAATTGGCAGGCAGACACAAAGCGCAGATGGCGATTGGCCTCTGTGCCATTTAAAGGTGCAAAGTTGTTTGGTGAGGCTTTGGAGCCCGTGTTGACGGAAACTAAGGGGAAGAAGAAGGTGTTGACTGCCTTGTCAAGGAGAGGGGATACAAGGTTTTCCCCCTCCTTTCGGAAGTCTTATTTTCGTCCCTATTGGGGGTCGGCCTTTGGCAGATATCAGAGAGGTTTTCAAACACAGGGAGGTCAGTGGGGCCACTATCATCACTCAGAGGAGGGGTCCTCTGACAAAGGCAGGTCCTGCGGCCAGTCGCGGCGTCCTTTTCGGGGGAGGGGCAACCGCTCCTTCCGCAGACACCGCTGACGGCAGGCATCAGGCTCCCATTGGTGGCCGTCTAGGGCTGTTCGCCGACCAGTGGGAGAAAACCACCTCCGATCTATGGATAAGGGAGACCATTTCATCAGGTCTCTCACTAGAATTTCTTGCACTCCCTCCGACGGTCTTATTTCGATGTCCCAGGTCTCGAGATGCGACAAAAAGAGAGATCATGGACACTGCGGTTCAGCACTTGCTGAACATCGGAGCGGTGGAGCCTGTTCCGGTTCACGAACAATGGAGCGGTTATTACTCAATGTTGTTCGTCATCCAGAAGGCCTCGGGGGGGCTGCGACCAATTCTCAACCTGAAAGGATTGAACAGGTATGTGAAGTATCGGAGGTTCAAGATGCACTCCCTGCGGTCAATCCTTACGAATGTCCGGAAGGGGGACTTCTTGACCTCCATAGACCTTACGGAGGCATACCTTCATGTTCCGATAAATCGGAAGCACAGGAGGTTCCTGAGGTTCTTTTACGACGGCAAGCATTTGCAGTACCGAGCGCTTCCATTCGGCCTTGCCTCGGCCCCCAGGGTTTTTACGAAGATCCTGGCGGCGTTAGGAGCGCTTCTCAGGGCTCGTCCAATACGGATTCAGGCATACCTGGACAATATTTTGGTGCAGTCAGTCTCTCACAGACAGGCAATAGAAGATTTGAGGGAGACGATACTTTGTCTGCAGACTCATGGTTTCTCCATAAACATGGGAAAGAGTCACGTCATTCCCACGAACCGGCTGTTACATTTAGGGGCAGTAATAGATACGCTGAAGGGTCAAGTTTTCCTGTCCCCAGACAGACTTCAGAGCATCAAGGACCTGGTAGTGCAGATTCGCTCACAGAGGAGAGTTCCACTGGCATAGAATAGAATAGAATAGAATAGAATTTTTATTGGCCAAGTGTGATTGGACACACAAGGAATTTGTCTTGGTGCATATGCTCTCAGTGTACATAAAAGAAAAGATACGTTCATCAAGGTACAACATTTACAACACAATTGATGGTCAATATATCAATATAAATCATAAGGATTGCCAGCAACAAGTTATAGTCATACAGTCATAAATGGAAAGAGATTGGTGATGGGAACTATGAAACGATTAATAGTAGTGCAGATTCAGTAAATAGTCTGACAGTGTTTAGGGAATTATTTGTTTAGCAGAGTGATGGCCTTCGGGAAAAAACTGTTCTTGTGTCTAGTTGTTCTGGTGTGCAGTGCTCTATAGCGTCGTTTTGAGGGTAGGAGTTGAAACAGTTTATGTCCAGGATGCGAGGGATCTGCAAATATTTTCACGGCCCTCTTCTTGATTCGTGCAGTATACAGGTCCTCAATGGAAGGCAAGTTGGTAGCAATTATTTTTTCTGCAGTTCTAATTATCTTCTGAAGTCTGTGTTTTTCTTGTTGGGTTGCAGAACCGAACCAGACAGTTATAGAGGTGCAAATGACAGACTCAATAATTCCTCTGTAGAATTGGATCAGCAGCTCCTTGGGCAGTTTGAGCTTACTGAGTTGGCGCAGAAAGAACATTCTTTGTTGTCCTTTTTAATGATGTTTTTGATGTTAGCTGTCCATTTGAGATCTTGCGATATGATAGAACCCAGAAATTTGAAGGTTTCTACTGTTGATACTGTGTTGTCAAGTATTGTGAGAGGTGGAAGTATGGAAGGGTTTTCCTAAAGTCTACCACCATTTCTACGGTTTTGAGTGTGTTCAGTTCCAGATTGTTTTGGTTGCACCACAAGGCTAGTTGTTCGACCTCTCGTCTATATGCGGATTCGTCATTGTCTCGAATGAGACCAATCACTGTTGTGTCATCTGCGAACTTCAGTAGCTTAACAAATGGATCATTGGAGATGCAGTCATTGGTATACAGAGAGAAGAGAAGTGGGGAGAGCACACAGCCTTGGGGGGCCCCTGTGCTAATTGTACAGGTATTTGATGTGATCTTGCTTAGCTTCACCTGCTGCTTCCTGTTTGTTAGGAAGCTTGTGATCCACTTACAAGTCTGTTCCGGTACCTGTAGCTGGTTTAGCTTAGTTAGAAGAATGTCTGGAATGATGGTATTGAATGCTGAACTAAAGTCTACAAAAAGGACCCTTGCATAGGTCTTTGGAGACTCAAGATGTTGTAGGATGTAGTGTAGAGCCATATTAACAGCATCATCTGTAGATCTGTTTGCTCGGTATGCAAATTGCAAGGGGTCTAAGAGCGGATTCGTGATGGTTTTCAGGTAGGAAAGCACTAGCCTTTCAAAGGTTTTCATGACTACAGATGTTAGAGCAACTGGTCTGTAGTCATTCAGTTCCTTGATGGTGGGCTTCTTCGGCACTGGGATGATGGTAGAGCGTTGTAATGATGATGGCATTACTCTCATCTCTGCTGGGCAAGATGATTTCCTGCATAGAGGTGGTCCCATGGGCAAGGTTTCATGCAAGGCCTCTACAATGGTTCATGTTACCGTTTCAGAGGTCAGGCAGGGACACGTCGCAGTTCAAGGTCAGGGTCCCGGGAGACGTTCTAATGTCTCTACGCTGGTGGAAGTCCAGGAACATGGAAAGGGGCTGCCATTTTTTGGAACAGGACCGCATCACGGTGACAACGGACGCCAGTCTGATAGGCTGGGGGGCTCATTGTCAGGACCAGGTGATCCAGGGCTCTTGGTCAAGGGGGGAGACAAAGAGGAGCATAAATTGGCTGGAGCTGAGAGCGGCCAGGTTAGCGCTCAGACATTTCAGGCACTGTTTGAGGGATCGACATGTGCTTCTCCTGACAGACAACATCACAGTGAAGGCCCACATCAACAGGCAGGGAGGCACTCGATCCAGGGGGCTCATGGCGGAGGCGGATCGCCTTTGTCGCTGGGCCGAGCGCAATGTGATTTCCATCAGGGCGGAACACATTGCCGGGATAGACAATGTCAGAGCAGATTGGTTGAGCAGGGCACCTCTGGATCCTGCAGAATGGAGACTGGATCCGGAGTTATTCAAGGAGATTGTGAGGCGATTCGGACAGCCGGTCATCGATCTCTTCGCATCTCCAGCGAACCATCAACTTCCTCGGTATTTCTCCAGGTCCCCAGCGCCAGGGCGGAAGGGTAACCGCCCTCCGTCTTCCTTGGCCCAGGGGTCTACTATATGCCTTCCCGCCGATGGCTATCCTTCCTCGGGTAATTGGTCGGATTCTGCAGACCAGGGCACAGGTCATTCTGGTGGCACCATACTGGCCCAGAAGGCCGTGGTTCGCGGATCTGGTACGTCTGTCGGTCGCCGCACCATGGAGGATTCCACCCGACAGGGTGTCTCTCAGTCAGGGACTGGTTCATCACCCGGGTCCCCAGTGGTTGCACTTGACCGCGTGGCTGTTGAGTGGAGACTGCTAGAAAGACGGAAATTTCCCTCAGATGTGATAACGACAATGCAGGCGGCTAGACGACCGTCTACTACACGAATTTATGATTCCACTTGGAGAACCTTTGTGATTTGGTGCACTGGTAGGAGCATTCAGCCAACCAAGGTAAAGGTTCCACAGTTGTTGCAGTTTTTGCAGGCTGGGTTGAAGAAAGGGCTGGCACCAGGGACGTTACGCAGGCAGGTGGCAGCGATAGCGTCAGTGTTAGGTTCTGCAGGTAGGCGGTCGGTGACAAAGGACCCAGAGGTAAAGAGGTTTTTGAGGGGGGCGACCAACCTGAGACCGGCAGTGGTTCACCGTTATCCCACCTGGGACCTTCAGAAGGTTTTGCAGGCACTTTGCAAGGCTCCCTTTGAACCGATTAGGACAGTTCACATCAGTTTTTTGACTTACAAGACGCTGTTTTTGGTAGCCATCACATCGGCCCGCAGGATTTCGGAACTGGCCGCACTCTCGGTGCGAGAAGACTTGTGTGTGTTCCACTCTGATAGAGTGGTTTTGCGTTTGGACCCAACCTTTGTGCCGAAGGTCAACTCCTGGTTCCACCGGGCCCAGGAGTTGGTTCTTCAGATTTTGTCCTAATCCATCACACGCGAAGGAACGTGTGTGGCACACTCTGGATGTAAGATGGGCTCTGAGGGTTTACATCAAAAGAACTAGGGCTTTCCGACGGACAGAGGCACTTTTTGTGTCATTCCAACCATCCACCATGGGACAGAAGCTTTGTTTGGCGGTGGGCAGGTTACTCAGAGCCACCATAGCCAGAGCCTCGAGGCTCAGGCTTTACCAAGGCCTAAGGCTATTACGGCACATTCAGCGAGTGCGGCCACATCGGCTGCATGGGCCACACAAGCGTCGGTGGAGGAGATTTGCAGGGCAGCGACCTGGTCGACTCCGTCACCTTTATACGTCATTATCGGATTGACGCATGCATCGGCTGAGGCGGCCTTTGGTGGAGAGTACTGGCGTGTGGTAGAGACGCGGAAGGAGATGACCAGACGGCTTCCCACCCATGAGGACTGACAGCTTGGGTAAGTCCCATGCACTGGAGTCACGACTTCTCAGGCAGGAAAATGGGTGTTGGTCTTACCTGATACACCCCTTTTCTGACGAGAAGGAGTGACTCCAGCCCCACCCTAATGAAAGGGTCTGGTCAGGGAGGTGTCCGTGGGGTGTTGTTACAGGTACATTATTCGGAACCCTCGTCGAACATCGTTGAAAGTGGGAGGTCTACAAAGGGGGCGTCTCTTAAGTTTGAACCCTGTCCATAGAGCCAGAAGACACAGAGTGATACCCATGCATTGGAGTCACTCCTTCTCGTCAGAAAAGGGGTGTATCAGGTAAGACCAACACCCATTCTCATTCAACCTCCATGATCTCCTAGCCTCCTTTTCCCGATCAAATTCAATCCAAACCGGACTATGATCAGATAGAGTTCTTGAACAAATCTTAGTCTTCTTCACTCTAGAATACAAATCATTAGTAATCAAAATAAAATCAATCCTCGAAAATGATTGGTGCCTGTCAGAAAAGAAGGTAAAATCCCTCTCTTCTGTATTATGTTCTCTCCAAATATCTCTTAATTCCAAGTCCTCCATCATTTCAAAAAAAGCCTTTGGTAATTTCGCCCGGCTTGATATCTTCCTTAAACTTTTTTTGTCTTTTTGAGTATCCAACACACCATTCCAATCACCCATTAATATATATGATTTATAATCCCAAAATACTATTCTTTTATGTAAAAACTTGAAAAAATTTTCTTGTTGTTGATTTGGAGCATAAACTCCTATTAATAATGTCTTCTTTCCCTCCAACAAAAGTTCAATAGCAATGTATCTTCCTTGCTTATCCACCTCAATTAATTTTGCTGATATATCCTTCTTTATATATATAACTAAACCATTTTTTTTTTCCAAAGAGGAGGCAACAAAATGTACTCCCAGTTTTGAATTTATCAAATATTTCTCGTCTAAAGATCTAATATGTGCTTCTTATAAACAGGTAATGTCATTTTTAAATTGTTTCAAATAGTGAAATACTTTCCTTCTCTTCTGCGGTGAATTCAAACCATTAATATTCCAAGATAATAGTTTAATTGCCATTATCGGCCAAAGGAAACTTTTGGAACACTAGCCGCAGATCACATTTTGCTTTAGGCCTTGCTCCTCCCACTGTTTCCGTTGTAGTAGTTGCCAGTTGTTGTTGTGCCTTCATCTCTTGTTCCTTGCATTTAGCAGCAACTCTTGTTAGCCTTTGTTCTTTTGAGTCTGAACCCGTCGTAGGTATTTCCAACACTTGTAATAAATCTTCTTCCATCACAATCTGTTCTTGTACCTGCTTCACTTCTCTTTCCTTCACTTCAGTCTCCCTTCTTCTAGCTTCCAATGGAGGAAGACTTCCAACTTTTAATGCCTCAACATAAAATTCTCTTGCTTTTCCAACTGTATTGAGACGATGTACTTTCCCTGCATAATATACTATTATACCAGTTGGAATATCCCATCTATATTCAATCTGACGTTTTTTAAGTTCATTCACCAGGAAGGCAAATTCCTTCCTAGCCCTTAACATTTTTGGTGGAATTTCCTTTAATATTAAAATATCTTGACCAGCAATCTGAATCTTCTCCCCCTTATATGAGGCTTGCAAAATCTGATTTCTCACTGTTCTATTTGTAAAATAAATAACAACATCCCTTGGCAACTTTTTTTGCCTTGCTATCCAAGAATTCACACGATATATTTTATCAATTTGATAAGCCACATCTGCTGGACGAGCTGCTAATATCTCAGCAAATACTTCAGAAAAAATTTCCCTTAAATTCTCTTCTTTATTCTCTTTCAAACCACGGATTCTTAGAGCAAATTCCATATTTCTATATTGTATCAAAACTATTTCATCATCTGTTTTTTCCATTTTACTTTGAAATTCAGCCATTTTATTTTCTAATTTTGAATTATGTTGCTTAATTTCTTCAACTTCCTCTTCTAATAAAATCACATTTGTTGCCAAACTTTGTACTGCAATTACAAATCCTTCCTTAACTTCTTTATTTCCCACTTGAATTTCTAATATCTGCTCTTTCATTTCAGACATCTCATCAGTTATTACTTTAAATTTTTCTTGCATAAAGTCTTTTAAGTTCTCTTGTACCGCCTCTAAGTTCAATGTTCTAGTCTCTGCTGTATGAGCTGGAGAGGCACCAGCTGATGAAATTCCAGAGTCCTTTGTTACAGTAGACTTTAATTGTTTGGCTGCCATCTTCTATAAAATTATTTATTTATTTCCAACTTAATATTCACTTTAAATCTTCTTAACCTCTGAGAAACACAGTCTTTTAAAGCAATATTTAAAAATCTCCCCTAGATTCTATCAGCAGGCAGCAAAGAGTTAAAGAGTTAAAGTAGCAAATAACATGCAATTTACCAGAAGCAGACGGCAAACGCTAAAAGTATCACTTTCGCTTTCCACTCGTTAACTTGTTAACAATTCGCCTCCATTTTCTTGCTGTTTTCAAGCTTGTTACAAAGTAACGGGGAATTGGCTTGGCTACTTGCATAAAGTTCTCCCACTTTCGTTCTGTCCGGTATAATCCTTTATTGTCCAAAATAAATCTCGGTGTTTGGTCGTGGTGATTGGTTCCGCCAAAGCAGAAAAATCCTCGGATCTGGAGCACTTCGGGTTGCTGGAGGGAACTTAACCCTTCAAACCCCTTTTTTCTCAGGGGCTTTAGGGAAATTCAACCTCTGCCCTCAGCTCACCATCTCTTCTTCTCCCGAAGAGAGGGTTTTTCGAACCGCTGGACAGCAGATTTAAGCTGCCCTAGCGATTCCACATAATCCAGAGGTTGGTGATCGTAAAGATCACCGCCATCACCTACGGTGCCAAACAGGAAGTCCGATGGCATATTTATGTTCTAACCACAAAAGGGCACAATATATATGTCAGTGTTATACAAACAAGAGACCATGCAGGTATACTGTATCTCTTCCCTTACATTCCTAATTCTAGTATTTCAGTATAAATGCTCCCTTCAATGTAAAAAAAAAAAGAAAAGAGAAAAGAAAAGAAAAGGTAAGAAATGGAAAAAGAAAAGAAAAAAAGAGGAAAGGCATCAACTGTGTGGCTGCAGTCAGCATATTAGGAGTAGGTGGCGATGTTGAATTATAACCCTTACTATGGATGCCTCTTCATGCAAACTAAATCCCCTGCATTCTTGAAGACTAAGAATGACTATGTGGAAGTGCATATTCAGAAGGAAATCTTCTCTTACTATCTGTATTCTGAGAATTTCACTTTCAGAAACTATTAAAACAAAATGTGGATAAAGTGGGGGTGGAGTGTCATCCTCCAGTTAATGAAAGATCCTCCCCTCCTTTCTTTTTTTGGATTGAAATTTTTCCAGTTGCTGTAGGGTTGTCATAGAGACAATAAAAGTCTTAGCTTAGGCAATATATTTTAGCACTTGAGCAAACAGTCAGTTACACATATGTTGGCTGTTGTTTCCTAAGTCATAGTTTATAGAGTAAAAACAGAAATAAAGAAAATAACCTTGCCTTTGAAGGTAGCTTCTTAAATTCATATAAGCTTTATTTGGTTGCAGCAGTTTTAATAGGAATGTATTGTTGAATTGTTGAATGTATTGTATTGTTGATACAATACCAGAATAAAAGAAGCCTTAGCTTTGCTCACTGCCTTTCAATCATTGTGACATCACATTAATGACAGAAGGTTTGAATCAGCTCTAGTCCAATGTATACTTGTTTTGCTGGTAATTAAATTCAGAAAATTCTAAGTGCAATAAAGTGTTATATCAGTTCTGCTGGTTGTATGTCCTAAAGGCAAGGATCATGAGAAATATTGGAGATATCATACATTGCTTTCTAGAGACTTATGCTGTAGATTGTCATGATAGATGAATGTTCAAGAACTTTCCTTAATGGAAAATGGAGGAGCAAATGGTGAAGTCTATGACATCAGGGCTGACTCCATTATTAGCCTTGCTGAAGTGGACATTCCAAGCAGCAGATTTTGAGATAATTGGAAAAGAAATGGAAAAGAATTTTCCCGTGGAGTCCTCTGCGAAACACGTGCGGGTGTTTTTCCTCATGAGAAATCCATGATGAAATGGATTCCATGAATTCCATGAATGAATTTCCATGTTTACATATTGTTATAAAAATTACTTTGAAAAGGATAATTTCTAGTTAGGGAAACTAGAAATATCAATACCCATGAAAGCTTAAGTGATGGCTGACTTAGGAAAGGCAGTGGAATGGGAGATGGTAACCCGGTGATAGTAGCCAAATATGGAACCTGTAGTAAAAGAATGGTTCAGAAGAATGAGGGAGAAAGAAGGAGCTTCCATTGTTACTACTACCATCTCCAGTACTCTCTTGGATATATATATATTTTAAATGTGATATATGGAGATTGAGATATACATAATCAATGTATGTATGACTGAATGACTGACTGACTGAACAAACAAACAAACAAACATCCTTAGCAGCAAAAATTTGAAAATACAGCCATTGGAGGCAATGGCTAATCACTGCTGGTCTTCTCAATATCTTCCATCTTCTTGCTGAAAAGGAGAGAGAATAGTTGAACCATATTTGGCTACAAAAATCCAAATGTTCACTGGACAGCAGTAATGGCGTACAACAAACTCTCTGCTCTATCTGGTGGTCATATTGATTTATATCCATGATACGATATTCCTAACAGAGAAAAACCTTTATGTGACCAAATCTCTGTGGGTTTGTGTGTGAGAGATGTATGAGTTCTCTATGCATGTCCAACTGAATACTTAACTACAGGATGAGGGGTCTCTTGGCTTCTGAGCTATTTCATTCCTGGGGTCCCACCTGATAACTCTACATGATAAATCACTATATTCATGTGCATTTATGGTTGTCTCATTCATAGACTTGGATTTTTGTCATTTCTACATTTTCAAAATTTAGCACTTGTATATCAACATATTACTCTCATAAGATTTTCTTTGTCTTTATCATTTTTTTCATGTGAAAATATAAAAAAAAATATTTCTACGATATTTATGTAAGTGAATGTAGGATTGCATAAATTCTCCACTATTAAAAAAAATAGTATCAGAAAGAAGCAATGACTGAAATTTGGATAAAGACATGAATTTTCTGTTTACAGTTGTTGCTTATGTTGGGGAAGCAGATTTTTAAGTTGATTTATCTGTAAGTGGATTACGCCTTAATATTACTGTCTATTCTTTCATTAAATACATTTGGACTGTGCTATAGGTTTTTTTTTTCACTTCTGAGATCCAATAATTAAGTTCTTATAAAGATCTCTTCCAGTCTTTATTTTATTGGTAATAACTATATTAATAAGTTTATAATTAATCTATATTTTTGATATATTGCTTTGGTACTTAAGATTTTACCTAACCTTCTAAGGATCTTGTTTGCAATACCAAAACACTGTTGGAAGAAATATTCATCTGGGTTCAAGTGGGGAAAAAGACACTGGAAACATGGAGACTGCTTGGAAAGGTGGTTTAATGGTGGACAAGATCACATGGTTTGAGTTCCTGAACAAAAAAAGGGCCGAGCTGCTGAGTTTCATTGGTTTCATGCCCTCTCTGAACTTTGAACTTCCTAGGGCACAAAAAGAGTACCCTGATTGGTTGTCAGACTCCCTTGCTGGCTGATGTAATCTTCCCAAGTGTGGGGAGTTTCTGTTGATAGATGAGTCCTATTGTGTTGCAGATGATGTCCATTGACAAAGGCAGGGGGAATGAGTTTCTGCCTCTGGCCCATTGACAAAGATGGGGGGGCAGGAAGCTGCAGGGAGCTGCTTTGTCCTTAAAACAGGTTTCTCCATTTCTCGTCCAGGGAAATATAATATTCTGCCCTTTTTAATATTTTCTAAAATATTTCATTCTTCTAGGAGAGGGGTGAATGCTGACTTCCTACAATTTCTCCTTTTTTCCCCCAAAACATTTGAGTTTTGAAACATGTTCTTGGCAAAAGATTAAAATTGATCAGATCAGGGAGGCTTGATGGGTGCTTTTAATTTTTTTCTGGTGCAAAGGGAAGGCATTGATAGAGGCAACAGAAAAGGATTCCTTCAGTGGCTTCCAAAAGGAGAGCTTTCAACCATGAAGATCTAGCAGCCAGGGCAAAAATTCTGAAAAGAAATTTACAGTATCCAATTTTCCATGCCAATTATTTTCAGATGTTTGGTATCACTTTCTGTGAGCTTCCAGTCAGGTTTCAAGCAACTCATGTACCAAAAATTTTTCACAGCCATGGTTTTCAAATTACAGGCTGCTGATTTCTAAGGGTTAGTTACTGAACCTGCCTTAGCTCTTACTTTAGTGCATCCAGGATTTTGAGTCCAGATTGAGGTTAATCAGTGTGCAATCCAGGCTTTTTTTTTTAATTACACACAATGAACCCTGGGACTTCTATTCATGAGACCACCAGCGCAACATATCTTGCTTTACTGGGCAGCTGGGCAGCATCATTTGTGAGTCATAGTCAGGGCTTGGGTTTTGGATATCACTTTTCTGCTGTCTCCTCCAATGAGGGCCTTGCCTGAGGGGATTGCCCCCTTGCCCATGGAATTAGCAGGGAGATATGACTACTTGGGCTTTTAGTGCCACCGAACAAAATTCAACCTAGAAGAAGCCTTATGTGGAGATAAGTGAAG
The DNA here is from genome assembly GCF_028640845.1 of Ahaetulla prasina. Classification (NCBI taxonomy): domain Eukaryota; kingdom Metazoa; phylum Chordata; class Lepidosauria; order Squamata; family Colubridae; genus Ahaetulla; species Ahaetulla prasina. The sequence goes on from NC_080542.1 coordinate 87,424,386, forward strand.
GGAATAGTTAGTTTAATTCTGAATGGTGTGTCTCTCTCTGTGTGCATGTGTATGCAGCTACTTTTACAATACAGGCAATACAAACAATACAAACATGCTGGACAAATTTCCCTACCATTAGACAGAAATCTAAGGTTCAGAACTTGCTGTGGTAGCCACTCTAAAATACAATCCTTACATGAGTTCATTAGACTGATTACAATATAAAGGAGACAAGAAAGAAAACCTTACAATGAATTTCTACCCTCCCCCATAGTCTTTCCAGCTGTCTTCGGGGGATTAAAAAGAGTCTTTTGGTCTTTACTTGTCCATCTCAGGGTCCTCTTTCATGTCTGCTGGGGGGCATGCTTGGTGGTAAGGCTGGTCAGTCAGGTTTGGGAAAAGTCTGCTCCACTCTGGTTGCTGTGATGGCTTTCAGTGGAGGCTGGATTCAAACCCAATTGCTGGCTCAAATGGATGGAAGGTCTCCTCTGGAGGAAGTATCTGGCTCCATGTGCTCTGCTTACACAGGCTGCAGAGTCATTTGTGCAGGGCTGAAAGACATTAGAACAGGGCCCCCTCCCCCTTTTATGAGTAATCTTCCCAGGAAAGGCATTGTAACAGGGGATTACAAAGAGATGGGGGGTAGATATCTTGCAGGCAGAGTTTGAAAAGAAACAACAACACATCAGTATTGGAGTTACTAAACAGATAATGCAGTTTCAACAAAATGGAGACACAACCGATGATAAAGAAACTGAATTCACATGCTTCAGGAAAGATGAACAGGTAAAACCATTTAAACACATACGGTAAATGCAAGACTGAATTTTTTTTCTTGTAAATGAACTTAAAACATTTCCTCATAAACTTGGGTTGTTACTTTAAGATACAGAGAAAGAAGGAGAAAAAATAGAAATAAAATGAAAAGTTCTCTTTATTCTGTACTTGTTGGCCATACAAATACAGGGCAATGGCTCTTTCTTTCTTTTTTTCTCTCTCCCATTTTTCATTGCTTCAACCTTTTTTTTCTAACAATTTAAAATTCTTGTCTCTAGGAATCAGATACATATTACAGTTACAATTACCTCGAGGGCGCACAAAGACTTAGAGAAACACACATAAAAAAAACAAGTAGGACAAAGAGAGGAAAACAGAACTCTCAGATTTACATACACACTGATCATTCCCACCATAAATCTCAGTTAAATTAGATAAAGTACAAATCTTAACAAACAAAGCATGTGCTTGCATAGAAGACAGAAAGAGACAAATAAACAAAACAAACAAAAACCCCAACATTTCTATTTATATATTTCCCTTCTCTTTTAAGTACCTTTATTTAGTCAAATTTGCCTTCCTGTGGTGCTTTTAGTGTTTTAATATCAAAAGGTACCGCTTTCAGGCAAAATTTGTTTCCCAGTGTTATCACTTAGCAAAGCTCATTTTTTACACAATTTCCTCATTTTTTTTTCTCATCCAGCTAAAATTGGCATCCCAGTTTTCAGAAAAAAAGCTCTGGGAAGGACTTCAATTCCCTCACGAAGTATGAGCCCCTTACTATAGGAAACTCCGCCATAGATTTTCAGATCCAAAAAGGGGATCCGGGAGGACCTGCTGCCCCCTGCAGTGAGTACTGGCACCTCCTTACTCTATACACATAAAACCGGGCTTTGTTTTCTTGAGATACACTGGGGATTCCCTTATTTCCTTTTACTACCCCTTTCACTTTCACTTAACATTCACTCGGCTTCTGTTCCCTTTAAACACAAAGTCCCACCTTCGGCGACACTCCCCCCTTGCTTTCTCTAACTTACTGGTCATGGCTTGGTGGAGCTAGTGATAGGCAGAGGTGCGGCTAGAGGTCTCTCAAAGAGGTGGAATCAGACTGTTGTCTGGATGGAATCCCACACGCACATACACTTCCTCCTTCCCTAACAGAAGGTCCTGTGCTCTAACAAAAATCCCATGCTCTCCAGACTCTTAGTCTTTCTGTGGATAGGAAATGAAGCAAGATCCAGCTGTGATTGGGAGAAGGGCCCTCTCACTCACACACATGCAGGCATACACACATTTCCCATGCTTTTCAAGCTTTAAAATTAGAGGTACTCATCTTCTTTCCAAGCAGCCTTTGAGCTCAACACTCAAAACCCCTTTAAAACCTAGGTCCAGGTCCAGGAAGACTTACCCACAGACTCAATGGGTCTGTTGTCAACAAGGGAGGCTTACCTGGGCCAGGTCCATTGGGGTGCCAAATTGTTGGAAGAAATGTCCATCTGGGTTCAGTTCCAAGTGGGGAAAAAGACACTGGAAACATGGAGACTGCTTGGAAAGATGGTTTAATGGTGGATAGGATCACATGGTTTGAGTTCCTGAACAGAAAAAGGGCCGAGATGCTGAGCGCACCTTGGTTTCAAGCCCTCTCTGAGCTTTGAACTTCCTGGGACACAGGAAGAATATCCTGATTGATTGTCAGACTGTCAGGGGGTGGGGGTCTTAGCTAGCCCTGCTGGCTGATGTAATCTTCCCAGGTGCCATGTGGGGAGTTTCTGTTGCTAGATGGGTCCTATTGTGTTGCAGATAATGGTCCATTGACAAAGGTGAGCAGGGGGGAGGCAGGAAGCTGCAGGGAGCTGCTTTGTCCTTAAAACATGTTTCTCCATTTCCCATCCAGGGAAATATAATATTCTGCCCTTTTTAATATTTTCTAAAATATTTCATTTTTCTAGGAGAGGGGTGAGTGCTAACTTCCTACAACATTAAATATCCAGATTTTAATTCTAGAATAGTTTATAACTGGAAGAATTCTCATGGAATAATCAGAATTAAATAATGTACATTTTCTTTTTTTTATTCACTGGAAATAAGGACATGACATACATCATTCTCATGGTTGGAACTGAATTCCTGTTTCTTTTGCCTGTGTCTGACAGGCTAAATTTATAGCTAACAATAGACCTGAGCTGTTTGTAAAAGACAGATAACGTCAAATGTCCATTTCTTCTTTCTTTGAGAGTGTGGGTTGTTCTTGATAACATGTAATGGATCTGCTGAAGTGAAGAAAAAAAGCTTGACAGGCTTTAGGTTGTTCAATTACTTTTAAGTTCTGCAACTTGACAGCATACTTTTAAAAATTTCCAAGATGTTGTTTTTCTTCTCATCAGGTTGCTCCTGCCATTGTTGGACTCTGTTTATGGATTTGGCTCAGAGTTAGCCAGAAGTTGCTTATACACAGGCAGAGTAAAATATCACTTATACTATGTTTTAGATAAGTAGAATGGAGGATTTTTCTTTGTGGATTTTTCATGTACATATTTAGCAAAACTTTAGTTACTGTATATCCTTCTTTAATAATAAAGGTAAGTAGCATTGTATTCACGTAAGCTACTACCTATCTAGTATACTTTTATTATTTAATTAGCCTTTCATTATGATAAATAATGAATTGAAATTATGTGACTCTGCATCAATAATGATGCAGAGAAACATGTGCTGGAATAGTTGAAACAAATCTGTTTCTGGAAGTAGTGCACATTTCCTCATCCTTTATTATTTTCTTTAATCTATAACTTTCATTAAAAGTTTTAAACGAGAAGATAAAAAGTAACAGAAACTGAAAAAAGATTTTTTAAAAAAAAAGAAGAAGCAAAGTTCAAAAAATAAAAATTGAAGCAGCATTGAAAAGAAAGAAAAGCAATATAAAGAATTGACTTCTGTTACCCTTATCGCAGTTATAAGTATAAATATATATTAAACTTCTGTCTATAAAGATACGACATAGCATTCTATTCTCTAATTATAATATCTAATCATAAAAATAATAAAACAAAGGCACATTTTTCTATTTTTATGCAAAAACCCTTAAGAGGCTTCCGGGCACCAATAAATGTAGATAATGTCTTTTCTCTAATCAAATAAGTTAGTTTTGTCATTTCAGCAAAAGCTGTCAACTTTACAACTGTTCTTCCATAGAGGATAGTGTGGAATCTTTCCAGCTCTGTGCATGCAGTAATATTGCTGCAGTAATTATATATTGCAGCAATTATATATATTTCCATGAATAGTTAGGAACAGTTTTTTTCCTAACTATATATCCATTAATCTTAAAAGGAAAGTTCCAGCTTCAATTTAATATTGGTCTTCAAAATCCTCTATCAAACAATGTATTTTAATTCCTTTTTTAAAGCTTTTTACATTATTTTTTTTCAATTTTCTCTGGCTAAAAAGTAGAGGAACCAACAAAAAGTAATTAATTTTCAATTTAGGAAAAAATCTTTCAAACGCAGTTCTATTCATTTTCTCTTAGTTTCCCAGCATAGCTGCTGATACGTTGTTCTTCCTAAAGAAATGGAGCCATTTGCCAATGAGTAGTCTATCTCCATCTTGTTTTAAAATAAGGATGGGATAATTTTTTCTTCATTAATCCATTTCAGGCAGATTGAAGATTGTAACTAATTAAATTATAGCTAGTGTTGCAAAATTGATGCTATTTAGTGATGCTCTTAGATATGGCTGCAGGTTTTTCTTTTCTTTTTTTTAAACCACACTAAAACTTTAAAAAATATTTTTTAAAACCTAGCACTATGTTAAGATATTGGAGTGGGGCCAAGAAAGGCTCAGGTTCAAGCTCACTATCAATTCATGATATTCACTGGTAAGTTTGGACCACTTGTTATCTATTATTCTAGCAAGTTCTCTGATTGTTATGGGGACATAGTACTCCCCAAAGAAAGGCAGTCTGCAGTGATATACCAAGGGGGTGGGAGGGTTGCCTTGGAAACAGGCAAGAAGGAGTGTTGCTAAAGACAAAGGGACAGCAAAGGGTGTGAAACTGGCCACTGCTGTTAATGCACAGATCAGCTGTTTGGCAGTGGTGACAATGTAGCTGTCCCTTCAACTTAGTTTTGACTCCTGACAACTGTGTTTCATACAGCATTCACTGAATAATATTGTATAATCCTTGAATATCTCTTTAAATCTTGGAAGGCTGTGAAACTGACTTGGGTTTATCTTAGGTCTGCATTTTCTTATGCACTTAAATTCTACCAAGGGACCCAATCCTATTAGCTTGCAATAATAAAAGCTTTCTGATATCTTGAACATAAACAGTTTTTATTACACAAGGAAAGAAATAACAACCTTAATACCCTGGAGACTGAAAGGTGCTACCTTTAAAAATCAATAATAATAATAATAATAATAATAATAATAATAATAATAATAATAATAATAATAATAATAATGATGTTTTAATTTGTATACCGCCCTTCCCCCGAAGGACTCAGGGCGGTGAACAGGCAAATAAAACAGACAAAAACATACACCATAATTAAAATAACCCTTAAAAAACTGATTCAAATATGCCGAAAATTTAAAATAACATTATACCCCATATAAATTACAAAAGTTAAAACCCACAATTAAAATTTAAAATTTAAAATCAGGCCAGTCCAGCCATATGAAATAAATAGGTTTTAAGTTCGTGGCGAAAGGTCCTAAGGTCAGGTAGTTGTCGGAGCCCGAGGGGAAACTCGTTCCACAGGGTAGGAGCCCCCACAGAGAAGGCCCTCCCTCTGGGGGCCGCCAGTCGACATTGTTTGGCTGACGGCACCCTGAGGAGTCCCTCTCTTTGGGAACGCACCGGACGCTGGGAGATAGAGGCCGGCAGTAGGCGGTCCCATAAGTAACCCGGTCCTAAGCCATGGAGCGCTTTAAAGGTGGTAACCAATACTATAACAATATTCTATTTTATTACTTTGTAGTTTCTTCTATTACAATTCTTTTTTTAAAGAACTTCATGTGTTTTGCAGGATTATGATACTATATGCAACTGACAACATTTTAATGCTACATGAAACTATATTATTCTGAGTATATGTTTGCATCCTGCACTGTGACCAACAAGTTTTGTATAATTGCAATCTTGCTAATGTATTTAGTTCTAAGCAACATTTTGTTGTAAATAAAAACAAGTTTCTGCAATAATATGATACACTTTTGGGGTTGAATTATGTTTTGATTTGCAAACAGTTCTTAAGTAAAAATTATGACATGACTGGAACTAAATAAACTGTTCAGCCTGTTGTTTTGCAGTTATAAGCATGGTAATTAAAATGGTGATTGGCAGCTATATTTGATACATGATTATGATGATCTATACACTGTTTCTGAGCAAAATATTTAATACAAAATGCTATTCCCTTAAAAGGTTTGGTATGGAAAAAAATATTTATAGCTCAATTCTGTATGTTTGGGGAGAAGGAATGAAGCTAGCAAACTGACAATGTATGCATATTATGGCAAAATATGGCATAACCGTATTTTATTGTCTACTTCAGGGGTGTTAAATTCAAGGCCCATAGGCCGGATCTGGCCCCTGATGTTAGATCTGGCCCATGGAGCTGCCCTGGAAACAATAAAGGACAGGCCCGCAGTGCCTTGGCCGAGCCCAGGTCAAACCGGGTGCTGATCTACAACCTAGTGCTGGCCATCCAAGCCAGAACATGATTAGCCTCAGATCCATGAAGCCATCCTGGAGCCAGCAAGGGACCACCCTTGCCCTGCCCCCACCCCAGCCCCACCCTGCCTCCCACCCCACCCACCACCACAGGAAGTGGTGAGTACATGCAGAGCCTGGCATCCCTGAGAACCATTTTGCCCTGCAGGCTGACTGTGTTCTGAGTGCTTCCCTTTCATCCAGGATACCAGTGCTTTCCGCCTCCTGTGCACATGCCCAGGGGGCAGGAGCGAGGCAGTGAGGTTGTCTCTCATTGGCTACAGGGCAGCTATATGGGTCAGATCTAAGGCTGACCACATTACTGGGACAGTCTCCATCCCCTTTGGAAAGCTCATGTCCAGCACCTGCCCCTGGTGCCAGTGGGCTCCCACGTCCTTTGAACCTGCCAGGCAGGAGTTCCACTGGCAAAGTGTGTCCGGGTTTCCCAATATGTGGGTGGAGGAAGCTGATGGAGTCTTGTCCTACATCCTTCACTCCGAGGCAGCGCCTGTGGATGGGGCTTGGGCAGGAGCATCTGTGGGCAAGGCTGCTAGTTGTTGCATCTGGAGGGCACCGTGGGCCAGAGATGAGTTTGGTGTGAGCTTCGGGGGGGTGCCCGGCCTAGCAATTGGGTGGGTGGATCGGAGTGAGACTGCAGCCTGGGCATCTGCTGAGGAAGCCTCTGGGTATGTGCAGAGCACCCCTTGCTTGCTTCGCCTGGGTTGGGCTCTGCAGCTGAGAAGCCCATCTATGGCTTTCCAATGGGGGTGGTCCCAGTGAAAGGGAAGTCTTACAGCCAGGCCAATGAGTGGGGCATGGAGACTCTGGTGCGGACATGGCACTGATTTATTCCACAACCTGGTGGCAACCATCTGGGTCAGAACATGGTCAATCTTAGATCTGATTTGATAAGCCACCCTGCTGCTCCTACCTCGCCCCCTGGTCATGCTCACAGGAGGCAGTGTGCATGCAAGAGGCCTGGTCTCACTGGAGACTGTCTTGTCCCACAGGCTGACTGTTCTGAGTGCCTCCCTTTCACCCAGGATGCCAGCATTCACTGCTTTCTGTATGCATGCCCAGAGGGTGGGGCTGAGGTGGCAGGATGGTCTCTCTCACTGGCTCCAGGGCAGCCATGTGGGTTGATCTAAATCTGACCATGTTCTGGCCCAGATGGCCATACCAAATTGTAGATCAGTACCATGTCTGCACTGGTGCCTTTATCCCCTGCTCACTGCCCTGGCCTCGCAGTCCCCTTTCACTGGGACCACCCTGCCCCTGCATGGAAAAGCCACAGCCGGCAGCAGTGATGCCAATCTCTCCCCTTGCCCTTGTTCCTTCCTGAGCATGGAGAAAGATTGGGATGGCATGAAAAGTGTTTGCAAGCCGACAAAACTTTGGGTCAGCCAAATCACCTTGCTTGAAACCTCCCATCGGCTTGTAAATGCTGTTAGTGCCAAGACTGGAAGGGTGCAAGCCGATGGGAGGCTTCAAGCAAAGCGATTTCACTGCCCAAAAATCTTGTCATCTCTTTGGCTGGATCTGGTACAAGCCTCATTTTGCAAAAAACAGAGGCTTAAACTATTGTAGAATAGAATAGAATAGAATAGAATAGAATAGAATAGAATAGAATAGAATAGAATAGAATAGAATAGAATAGAATAGAATTTTTATTGGCCAAGTGTGATTGGACACACAAGGAATTTATCTTGGTGCATATATAACTTGTTGCTGGCAATCCTTATGATTTATATTGATATATTGACCATCAATTGTGTTGTAAATGTTGTACCTTGATGAACGTATCTTTTCTTTTATGTATACTGAGAGCATATGCACCAATAACTGGTCTTTCATCTAATTCCTCCCCTAAACTTTCTTCTTCTTTTATAATAAATTCTTCATCATCTATTTCAACTTCAGGGGTATTATTGAATATTTGGTCATCAATAATAACATTATCGTCCTTTCTGTAATTAGCTTGCTCAAGCTTATCCCAACCTTCATGCTCCAGGAATTTTGCACTAGCACTACGATAAATACTAGTGGTACCTGGCGCCCAAAATCTAAATGACCTATGATTAGATTCAGACCCAACAAAAAACATTTTCCTTGCTCTTCTTGGTTGTCCCTTTCGCCTTAATTGCGATGGTATATGAATCCAAGCAGGAGCACCAAATGTGTGTAGGTAGCTTAGATTTGGTTTTCTACCATGCCAAAGTGTAAATGGTAATTCACCAGTAGATGAATTCACTACATTGTTTAACACATGGTTAGCACACATTATGGCTTCACCCCAAAGTGATTCTGGTAGACTAGAATCTGCTAACATAGATCTAGCCATGGCTTGCAGTGTTTGACCTCTGCGTTCCACATAAAAGTTATGTTGTGGTCTATAAGGGGCAGAATATTTATATTCAATACCTACTTCCTGCAACATTTTCTCTAATCTAAGATTAGTAAACTGAGTACCATTGTCTGTTACTAAGCAAACTCCTTATGTTTCTGTTTCCTCTCGACAAATTTCAGCCAGTTTGCCATACACTGAAATGTTTCAGACTTTGTTTTCATCAAGTAACAGAAACCATACCTAGAGCTCAACTAGGCTCAATATATAGCAGGCTCCCCTTAAACTGGGTTTTTTAGATCCAGTTAGGTCTGCAAATACTACCTCTAGTGGTCATTTAGTTTTGAATCCGTTCATTCGGTTTGCTGGGGTTACTTTGCTTTTTTCTTTTTTTTCTTTTTTATTTACATTTATATCCCGCCCTTCTCCGAAGACTCAGGGTGGCTTACAGTGTGTAATTCTTGATTGCAAGCATTACAATTGAGGTACTTAGTACATGGTTTCAACCTTATTCCCTCAGATAATGCTACTGTTTTTTTCAATGCTTTGAAATTTGTATGGCCTAAGCGTCGATGAAGTAGATGAATACATTCATCATGTGGCTTCTTATTATCATAAACTGAGTTAGCTTTAGCCACTACAGCTGGATTATCCTTCAGTATGAATAAATCCTTTTCTAATTTTGCGGTAACACATTTACCTTCCTTTTCTATTAGGCATTTATCTCCCCTAAAGGTTATTACAAATCCAGCTTGTGCTAAAGCTTTAACAGATAATAAGTTATATTTTAATTTCGGTATATATAACATTGGCAACTGTTCATTGATAAATGGACAATGTGCAATACCTTCACCAACCACTTTCATTTTCCACCCATTTGCTAATGTTACATATTGTTTGCTATAATTCAGTTTCACAAACCTTTCTTTTCTCCTAGTAATTGATTGCGATGCTCCACTATCAACTACCCATAAATCATTGTTTCCAGGAGCAGACCCTGATATAGCTAGAGTAACGTCATTTTTAGACCTTCTTTGGGTACGAGTAGGCATTTTCTTACCCCTATTGCAGTATTTGGCTATATGACCCTTAGCCCCACAAGAAAAACATTTTCTAACAATATAAGCAGATGAAGACAGTTTTTCTTCCTGTGGTTGTTTCTCTCTTAATTGTTCTCTTTCCTGCCTTCTCCTGGACTCTTCCAGCAATCTTACGGTTATGCCAGATAATTTTAGCTCATCTCTGGTCAGAACCTCCAGTGAAGAAACATAGTTGTCATAACTTTCGTCCAAAGAGGAAAGAATAATGTACACCTGTTGTAATTCAGAAAAAATTAGTTCCTTCTCATGTAGCTCTTGGAAAGTTTTTGTCATAAATTCCAAATGAGCCAACATATCTCCACCTTTCAGAAGCCGAGTTTGAAACAGTTTACGTGTAAGGTGTATGTGTGCACCCACACTATCTCGAACATAAATCCTCTTCAAATTGTTCCAACACCTAGCAGCAGACTCTTCACCACAAATATGGACAAGCTGCTGGTCATTCAGTGTCAGCCCAATTTATGCAAAGAGCCCGTTTGTTATCCCTGTTGAATTTGGCTATTTTCTTTTATTCTTCCTCATCGTTTGGATCCCATGCATTTACATCCAGTGGATTAGTAACCACACCCCATAGTCCTTCCTTGCATAGAAGTAGTTCACACTTCACAGACCAGGATACATAGTTTGATCCATCCAACCGGGTTATCATGGATATGCTGGACAACTGTTCTTGTGCCATCTTCACCTGGACTATTTAGAATAGAATAGAATAGAATTTTTTATTGGCCAAGTGTGATTGGACACACAAGGAATTTGTCTTGGTGCATGTGCTCTCAGTGTACATAAAAGAAAAGATACGTTCATCAAGGTACAACGTTTACAACACAAATGATCGTCAATATATCAATATAAATCAGAAGGATTGCCAGCAACAAAGTTACAGTCATACAGTCATAAGTGGAAAGAGATTGGTGATGGGAACGATGAGAAGATTAATAGTAGTGCAGATTTAGTAAATAGTTTGACAGTGTTGAGGGAATTATTTGTTTAGCAGAGTGATGGCCTTTGGGAAAAAACTGTTCTTGTGTCTAGTTGTTCTGGTGTGCAGTGCTCTACAGTGTCATTTTGAGGGTAGGAGTTGAAACAGTTTATGTCCTGGATGTGAGGGATCTGTAAATATTTTCACAGCCCTCTTCTTGATTCGTGCAGTATACAGGTCCTCAATGGAAGGCAGGTTGGTAGCAATTATTTTTTCTGCAGTTCTAAAGAACATTCTTTGTTGTCCTTTTTTGATGATGTTTTTGATGTTAGCGGTCCATTTTAGATCTTGCGATATGATAGAACCTAGAAATTTAAAGGTTTCTACTGTTGATACTGTGTTGTCTAGTATTGTGAGAGGTGGACGTATGGAAGGGTTTCTCCTAAAGTCTACCACCATTTCTACGGTTTTGAGTGTGTTCAGTTCCAGATTGTTTTGGTTGCACCACAAGGCTAGTCGTTTGACCTCTCGTCTATATGTGGATTCGTCATTGTCTCGAATGAGACCAATCACTGTTGTGTCATCTGCGAACTTCAGTAGCTTAATAGACGGATCGTTGGAGATGCAGTCATTGGTATACAGAGAGAAGAGAAGCCATTGGTATACAGTCATTGGTATGCAGAGAGTAGAGAAGCACACAGCCTTGGGGGCGCCCTGTGCTAATTGTACAGGTATTTGATGTGATCTTGCTTAGCTTCACCTGCTGCTTCCTGTTTGTTAGGAAGCTTGTGATCCACTTACAAATATGTTCCGGTACCTGTAGCTGGTTTAGCTTAGTTAGAAGAGTGTCTGGAATGATGGTATTGAATGCTGAACTAAAGTCTACAAAGAGGACCCTTGCATAGGTCTTTGGAGACTCAAGATGTTGTAGGATGTAGTGCAGAGCCATATTAACAGCATCATCTGTTGATCTATTTGCTCGATATGCAAATTGCAAGGGGTCTAACAGCAGATCCATGATGGTTTTCAAGTAGGAAAGCACTAGCCTTTCAAAGGTTTTCATGACTATAGATGTTAAAGCAACTGGTCTGTAGTCATTCAGTTCCTTGATGGTGGGCTTCTTTAGCACTGGGATGATGGTAGAGCGTTTGAAGCAAGAAGGAACATAGCACATCTCTAGTGATTTATTGAAAATATGGGTGAAGATGGGGGCCAATTGGTCAGCACAGACTTTTAAGCAAGAAGGAGTTATCTTGTCTGGGCCTGGAGCTTTTCCTGGCTTTTGTCTGTGAAATAGGTCCTGCACTTCCTTTTCTGTGATCACTAAGGGTTGTGAACCCATTGAAATGGGATCAGTTGTAGGAGGCTTGGCTGTTGTTGGTGTGTCTGAGATGGGGATTGTGGAGATAGGTGGCTGTAGTTTCCTTTCAAACCTGTAGTAAAACTCATTCAGGTCATCATATTTGTATCAAACACAGCCGTCTGAGTTATATTACTGTATAGTCACAGCCACTCTCAGTGTTCTGGGCCCATAACCAATGTTAAGGGTAATCTGGGTTCATAACCAAGATTGTAGACTGTTGAGCAGCGTATCCTACGCATGAAAATGACTGAGACTGGTTGTATACAATAAAAGTCACTTGCAGACAAACTGGGGTTTGATATTCCTTTACTTTTAGAGAAAAGGCAAAGTCATAGTCCAAAAACAATTCCAGGTCATACACATATAAAGTCAGTCAGTCAATCAGTCAGTCAGTCAGTCTCCTTACCAATGTAGACTTGTAAAACAAACAAGGTCTTCTTTCAGTTCAGCAAAACATAGTTCAATACACAACAGTCAGTATCTTGAGGAATCAGTAACTATCCATGATCAAGCAATGATCATAAAGCTCAAATATACAATTGCAGCTCAGGTTATAATGCTGAAGCATTTCTGTAGATTCCCCAACAAGCCATAATTTACTAGTACTTTTATACATTGGCTACAGAGCTCAACTAATCAGGATGCTTGCATGATGCAGCACAACCTTAAAGCAATATCATACCTTTCTACAAACAGACATAGTTAGTTTATATATTGCTGGGACAACTAATTAGGCAAATAACAATTTCCTGACACATATATACATATATATATATACATATATACATATATACATATATACATATACGTTTTTTGAGGTTTTCGTGGGTGTTTGTATGTAGGTCTTTGGTTATTCAGGTTTTCTCCCACGTAAAATTGGAAGTGTCTTGGCGATGTTTCGACGAAGTCTCATTCGTCATCTTCAGGCTTCAGCTTCGTGCTTCTGGGAGCAATTGCTCCCAGAAGCACGAAGCTGAAGCCTGAAGATGATGAATGAGTCTTCGTCGAAACGTCGCCAAGACACTTCCAATTTTACGTGGGAGAAAACCCGAATAACCAAAGACCTACATATACATATACATATATACATATATACATATATACAAATATATATAAAAATATATAAAACAAATATATATATATATATATATATATACACATAAATACATACATACATACATACATACATACATACATGCAGGTTTTGGTATGTTCGGGTCTTTTCCCGTGTAAGATTGAAAGTATTTAGGTAACGTTTCGATGAGATCTCACTCATCATTTTCAGGCTGGAGTTTTTTTGGTTTTGTTTTTATGTGAGCAAAGCTCACAGCCACACAAAGCAACACAAAGCCACACAAAGCAAGCTGACACATGCCAGGAACACATGGTAAGACCTCGGACTCGGAGCCAAACCAAAACCCATGATGCTGCATCACAGCCATCTGCTCAAGACATCACATCACAGAACTCCAGAGGCCACAACACCAAAGCTCAGGAACAAAAGACTAGGGCCACACCCACACAGTAGGCTGCGAAACAGCCGACCAATCTGCAGGCACCCACTCCATCTACCAATCAAGATGCAACCACACAGCCAACCAACCCACTCACATTAACACTCCCCATCTCAACCAATCTGCAGGCACCCACTCCATCTACCAATCAAGATACAACCACACAGCCAACCGGCCCGCTCATAGCAACACTCCCCACCTCCCCACCAGTATTTATAGAGAGACGGCAGCTCAGACCACGCTTTGCTCACACAGACACAAAGCCAAAAGCACCAGCCTGAAGATGATGAGTGAGACCTCATCGAAATGTAGCCAAGATACCCTCAACCTTATATGGGAAAAGACCCAAATATGACAAGACCTATATACCTATACCCGTGAAAACCTATGAAAACATATATGTGTGTCTGTGTGTCTGTGTGTCTGTGTGTCTCTCTGTGTGTGTGTTATGAATATAAATATATATATTTCTATGTATGTATGTACGTAAGATGGTGGGGTCCATTATTGAAACATATGAAATGTTAAGGAATCCTGTCTATCCAGAACAAAGTAGAGCAATAGTTTAAGGACTTGTGTAAATGTTAGTTCTATATTTCTGCATCTACTTTACAAAATATATTCTAATGATTAATCTCCTGAAGTTGAACTTTCTTCCTTCACAGTTCAATGATATATTTGGTCCTTTATTACTGCAAGGGTGGGCAGTGTTGTTTGAATGACACTACCACTTCATTTCTAGGGGTAGATTGGATGATGATGTAAAATGGACTGGACTTGTTGAAATATTCCTTTTGCTTAGATCAGTTTTGGTGATGGTTTTCTACATTTTGTTTGTTTCTTGAAGCTTTTTAAAAAATTAGTTTTCCTCTCATAACATAAGGCTGTGTAATCAATTTTCAACAACTGCATCAAAAAAATTAATGCCACTGAAATGCATCAATAGTTACTTGATTTGTTTTGCTTGATTTATCACATTTATCTTCTATGTTTTGTTCAAGGAGTTTTCAACCACCAACGGCTTTCTTTCGAGTTAAGCCAAATTAATATAGCTTCTAAAGTTAAATATCCAGTATTTTTATTTCTTTTCACTGTGTCTCCTCATTGTAGGTTAATATTTCAAAATTGATTATATGGTTATATATTATATCCACTTTCGGTGTTTTCAGTAAAGATATTTCTATTTATAGGATTTGCCCTTTTTTCTAAGACCTTCTCCCCTGTTGTCCTGTTATATTATCTATGGCAAAAGATTTCCTAGTATTAACAATTTTTCAGTTGAAATTCTTCTCATGTAGTTATCTCAGTGAATGTATTAGTTGTACTCATGATGCAAAGAAGAATTTTTTTCTTTCAGAGATGTCATCTTAAATAATTATCTCTGACTGTGACTTCAGTTACATAAAGATAGATATACAAGTGGATAAATTATTTTTTCATAGCATTGAATTTTTCTTCGGAAGGCTATAGTTCACCTCTTGCCCTTTTCATAATAAGCAACAATATTGTATTCTAATTATTGCTGACAGTTTATATTTTCTTTTATTAACAGAGATAATTTTAAGCAGGTGCATTATCACCATAGAGATATTATAACTAGTCTATAAAGAATACTTTTTAGCTCTCCTTTATATAGTTGCTTTGAATAGTAGATAATAAAAATACCCGAATTTATTAAAAAGCTGATACTAACACTGTTGAAGTGTTAGAAAGTGTTCTCACTTTTTAGTGAGAATCCTTAACTACAAACCTGGAATTTTTTTAAAAACACATTAATACTGATGTGGACAATTTTCTACTAGCTGTAATTGTTTGGGAGAAAGGATTGTAGCTAGGGCAGTGGTGCAAGTTGGCAAGACTGGCTCATATCAGTAAATGCAAACCCAGAATATTATTTTGATTTGCTTTAGAATATACAATCATTTTTATGTGTTTCTTGCTTCTTGCAAAACAATTACTGCTATTGTTTTGTACTCCAAGAATTGCGATAGGCTCCAAGGTTTTAGGTTACTGTCCTCTGCCTAGCAGAAGTTTCAATGAGTTTAATGCCTAAGAATAGAAATATGAACTAGGAATTCCTAGGAATAACTTAATTAAAATTAATGAGCTTTACTGTACTGTTCATGGAAAAAGCCAATGTATTGTACCTTAAATCATTAAATCAGAGCAGAAAAAGCACTAGCAAATCTAAAACAGCAACCACCATAACCTAAAGACAAATAGAAGTAAGAACCCAGGGGACACTGAAGGCAATTGCATATTATCAAAATGCCCAGGTCTTTGACTTCAGGTCATTAAGTTATGAAAACACAGACATGTCTACTTTCCCTTGCTATTTTCTTCAGTGAGCTCTTTAAAGGAGTGATGGAGCACCCACAATCCCATTGAGTAATTGCTGTCACTGTCAGAAAATGTCTCCTTACTTCTTGGATCTCTTTTGACATGCTTCCAGCTGTTACTTCTTGTTCTGTCCTCTGGTGTTCTCTTCCCTAGAGAATAAATCATTCTCTCTTCTTTGTAACAGCTCTTTGAGTATTGGAGTATCATGTCCCTCCTGATTCTTCTCTTTGATATGCTACAAATACTTAGGTCCCTTCAATAAGCTAGACATACTCTAGCTAGACTCTTTGTTATACAATTTCATCTCTAGTCCCTTTATCATCTTCTAATTCTTTAATTTTGCTATATTTTAATTCGTTTTTAACTGTACATATTCTGTATTTTATTTCTGGCTGTACACCGCCCTGAGTCCTTCGGGAGAAGGTGATATAAAAATTTAATAAATAATAAATAAAAATAAATAAAAATAATTTTCGGTACACTTTCCAAGGACTCTTCTTTTTTGTATCAAAGTGACCAGAACTGGATGCAATATTCCAAGTGTGGTCTCACCAGCATGGTGTAAAATGGTACTATCACTTCTTGATAGTCTTGCTGCTACCCATCTATTGATGCAACTTAGAAATGTATTGCCTTTTTTGGCAGCCACAGCACATTGATAACTCATATTTAAGTGATGGTTCACTGGAACACCTAGATCCCTCTTAAAGTTATTACTGTTGAGTCAGGTACCACCTATTCCAGTGATGGCAAACCTTTTAGAGACCAAATACCCAAACTTCAACCCAAAACCCATTTATTTATGCCAACATGGCAATTTAACCTGAATACTGAAGTTTAAAATAATGATAAACAAAGCAGAGTTCAGCTAATTGTTCTAAGAAAAATTTGATAAATGCACTTTTATGCCCCTTCATTTTTTTCTGCTTTTGAAATATTACGTTTAGCAACAATAAAAAAGAAAAACTTTTGTAATATCATTTCTCTTTTTCTCTCTCCCTCTCTCTTTCCCCCCTCTCTTTCTCTTTCCCTCCCTTTCTCTCTTTCCCTTTCTCTCTCTCGCTTTCTTTCTCTTTCCCTCCTTCTCTCTCTTTCTCTCTCTCTTTCCTTCACTCCCTCTTGCTTTCTTTCTCTTTCCCTCCCTCTCTCTCTTTCTCTCTCTCCCTCTCTTTCCCTCTCTCTCTGTCTCATCTATCTATCATCTATCTGGGGTAAGTGAAACCGTCTCTCTTGATTAATATTTTTTATATGAAATTTATATGAAATTGCTTCTCTGTATAGCAAGTTGCAATGCTATTCCATTCCAGCCCCATATTAAGATATCAGAATCTTACGTTGCGCTACTTTTGTGTGACTATAGTAAGTTTTGATGAACTGGGTTGGAATTTCATATAAAAATCTGTATAGCAAACAACTGAGAGTCTTACAAGTCTTACTTCATTATAGTGGACTCTCTGACTGTGAATAATTATATGCTACAAACTTGAATTTTGTAAGTAACAAGTCCTCATTTGATGTTAAATATACAGAAACCTATGTGAATTTAAGATGCAATGATAAGGTATTTGAATAAATTGCTTAACCTCTGTGATTTGCCATCTGAAAAATGAATTGATAGGCAAAGCAGAAAAATGAACATAAAAACCTATTTGTGGATCATCAGAATGAAACGTCTTACAAACCATTGTTGTATTATAATTGCATTGAAAAAAAAACTAAAATTAATGTTTGCTTCAGTGGATTTCAGTCATTAGTATGAGTGAAATGTATTGGCTGATAATCTGCTGCATACTTATATGCAAGTTCGGCACAACATGGAAGCATCATTTTCAAACATATAGTGAATCCATAGTATAGCTGGAATTAAGACAACTAGACATCACACCAACTCCAAAGATCTATAATTACAAGTATGGATTCATCCTTCTTCTGTTAGAACTATTTATTCTAGAGACTTGGGACATAAAAGAACTTCAAATCAAAGCAAAGGACCAGATCTCAGATATACTTTTTTAAAAATAAAGTCACAGTGGCTAAATTATTTAAATACCTATAATAATGATCCTGTCTTAATAATTTCATATTAATCATTATATGAATCTCACCCTGAAAATTATTCAAAAATGGCAGCTAGCCCAAATGTGGTTTTTAAATATTATCTAGTATCTATATACCATAATGACAAGCCTTGGAATTAATGGTGTTGGCTTCTAATTTATTTCTGAGGCCAATTAAAAGTACAGTTTTTCATGCAAAAACCATGAAGTATTTGGGCCATGATAACAGAAATAAAACTATTTCTTCAATATGAACTTACACAAAATGTATGTTAATGATATGAAGAAACAGCATGTTCTTCTTTAAGGACTAAATATCTTTTTGGATTTACCTTTACTGTACATATGATTATATCTGTCTGTCTGTCTATCTAATCTATGCCAATATATGGTTTTGCAAAAAAAGAAATATGCTAATATCATGTAGTAGAAAGGCTAGATTTCTTACAATCATTACAAATTAGCATGAAAATATTCAGCAATTAATCAGAAAATTGAGAGCCTTTACCTTTATATGGATTTCTTGCACACATAACTAGTAGCACACTTCTTATTTTTCTGATAGCTCTATACCTTAAAGAATTAGAGTGTCATAGTTTTTATAAAATAAAGTATTAGGCATTACAGTAAGACATATAGCACTGAAATTAGGATATGCAAAAATTTTAAAGATTCTAAAAGATAGCTTATGAATAAAAAATGTTCACAGCAGCAATAAGCAACAAGCTGAAAAATTTCTCAAAGTGCTGAATTGCTACTAAGATGAAAATGCTTTGTGAATTGCTATTCACTATAAACCTGTATGTATGTATGTATGTATGTATGTATGTATGTATGTATGTATGTATGTATGTATTTGTATTCTGACTTTATTATTTTTAATAAAAACAACCAAAATCAAAATTTTGGATTCTTCTGGATAAAAACCATGGTGTTTGGCGCCACGATACCTGAAATAAAACTCCTTTCTGCAGTATAAACTTACAGAAAATGTATGTTAATGACTCAAGGCCATATAACATGACCATCTGTTTTAGAAGAAAAGTTAGTAAAAAGGCAGACTTTTTATTCAGCACCATCTGATTTTGAAATTCTTTTAGGTTCACCTAATGTCTCTGGAGTAAGATGATTGATACAACCAACATTGTTCAGACAAACTTTTAATAAGCTCTCTGCTATTGCTATAATTCAAATTTTTTTCCCTGTTCTATGCTTCTTTTCTTAGTTTTGGAAAAATATATATCTATTCTTATCAATGTTTCATTTTGAGCATGAATCTCATTGAATGAACTGATCTGAATAATCAAATCATTAAGAAAATTAACTCAAAGCATATAGCTATTTTTTATGGTGAAGCAGCAGTTCTAAGGTAGAGTAAACATAATGTTTTGATTTTTATTTTTTTAAAAACCCACACAACAAATTTGTTTAATAATCAACAATTAATCCATATAGGTATCAGGAGGAATGAAATGTCAGATGGTTAAGAAGTGGGCAAGCTGTGGCAAACTGGAGATTGAATGGGGAAGGAAGAAAAATAATTTGTTGGATTTCATTTCTTTGTCCATGGCTTCTTTCCATTTTATTTGTTCAATTTTAGATAATGCCAATACTTTCTTATAGTTCCTTGGCTCATACCACACATTACACACCTTTACTTTACTAGCAGAATATCTGTCAGGTGGAATCCCCTTGTTCCATCACTCTGACCTGCATGGCATTGACTGCTCCTGTGTTTCAACCCTCTCTTGCTTCATATCTTTTCCAGTTTCTTCGTTTCTCCTCCCTGAATGCTGACACCATCACTGAATTATCAACACTAAGGGGATCACCATCATTAAGTGGATCGTTCCATAAATTTGCATCAATTCTGTTCCAATTTTGCTCTGCAAAACTATCAGACCTTGAAATCACTATTCTTTGCTCCCATCGCTAAAATGATAGCCTTTTGAATCAGTCTCATAGCCCATAAACCTGAGCTTTCTAGTCTTTGGTTGTCCCTTTCTTCTAATTGCTTTTGGAATATACATCCACACATTACTTCCAAAAACTCTTAAATATACCAGAGATGGCTTCCTCCCATATAGCACTGCATATGGAGTATCATTAATTGATCGACTCAACAGCCTATTAATTAAATAATTAGCAGTCAACATGGCTTCATCCCAATATGACCTGCTCAGACCAGAATCCTCCAGCAGTTTTCTTTACCTAAGATGACGCCGACAAAGGCTGCCTCGGTGAAATGCTCTCTAATTGTTTCTTTATTTCTAATTGTTCTCTGTGACTCACTCCTTGATGAACGTATCTTTTCTTTTATGTACACTGAGAGCATATGCACCAAGACAAATTCCTTGTGTGTCCAATCACACTTGGCCAATAAAAAATTCTATTCTATTCTATTCAGTGAGTCCTTCATGGTTTGTAAGACTCCATTTCATCTCTCAACAACACCATTCACAGCAGCTGTGTATGGATTTGTACATCTGTGTTTTATACCTAACTGTCCCAACCATTGTTGAAAACTTGTTGACATGAATTCTGAACCTCTGTCAGTTGACAGCTGACATACCTGCTGTTTATATCTACTTTCCACAAAGCTTACTCATTCCTTAAATTCTCTGTATCACTATTTTACTCTTTAGTAAATAGTAAATAGCAGAACCCAAACCTTTAGTAAATAGCAGAACCCAAACCGTTTACAATGACCAGTGCATACTTAGCTCCTCCCAAACTGGCTTGCATTGGCACAACCAAATCTGCATGTACCAGCTCTAGAGCTCTTGTTGTCTGCCTTGTGCTACTTTTGCTCACTGGGAATGCTTTGGACTTTGATGACTTACATACTGCACAGTCTAAGTATGCCTTACATCCCTTTAAATCGAATCCTTCTGCAAACTGTTGCATTTTTTAAAAAAAAAACTTTGAAGCTAGCATGGCCAAGCTTCCTGTGCAAGAGAACACATGAATCATGGGGTGCTTCATTTCCAAATGTTTGGGCACATTGAACCTTTTGTTCCTGCAACACATAAAGATTATCCTCTTTTATGCCTTATGCACATTCATACCCATTTCTCTTTATGAGACACCTCCCATTAACAAATGTGATCTTAAATCCTTGCTTGTATAAACTACTGACACTCAGCAAATTATGCTCTATTTCAGGCACACATAATACATCATTAACCTTGTTTCCAAATATGGAATTTGCACACTGCCTCTTCCAATGATTTTAGACTTCTGGCCATTTGTCAAGGCTACTGCATTTCCAGCTGCTGGATCCAACCTGTAAAACAATTTGGAATTGTTAACAATTGTTTGACTTGCCCCACTGTTAATCAACCATTTGTCTCTGCTATTGCAACAGCTAACTTTTGCTTGTCCTCCTTGCAAATAATTTCCTTTTTGCAAACAGCTTTTTCTTTGCATACAGTCTGTCTTTAAATGTGTAGTTTCACCACAAACAAAGCACCACATCTATTGCTGGGCTTTCTGCTTGCAAAATTTTTGCTGAGCTGTAATCCAGGGGTGAAATGCTACCTGTTCGGACCGGTTCTGCCATCCGGGTAGGGAAAATTTTGACTGGTTCAGAGAACCAGTAAGGAAAATTTTGATTGGCCCCACCCACCTGCCCTCCCCCTCCTCTCCCCCTTCCTATATTCTGTTGTTTATTAGCTCAGCTGATTCACACAACAGAGCGATTGACACCTCAGCTGAGCTAAGAAACAGCAAATGACTCTTAGTCCCATTTGTCCTCAGCTAGAATAATAAAGGGAAACTTTCTGCTGCTTTTTTCCTCCCCTCGTCCCCAAGCAGGGAAAGGAATACTAGCTTTAATGAGATGTCTGGGTGTTCAGCCAAGAGCAATTATCACCTCCTTAAAATGTTGTGAAGCTGCAAACCACCTTGCCTGAATTGAGAAACTGCCTCAAAAGAAACTGCCTTTTACTTCCTCCAGAGCAAAAGCAGAGAGGCTCTTCCAGGGAAGATTTCTCTGTCTTCTATTTTTCTTCCACTGCAGAACAAAAAAGCCTCTTCCTATGAAGGCTTTTCCGGTTCTTTATTCTGATTTTCTTCTGGAGCAAAAGAAAGCCCTTTCTAGTGAAGCAGTTCCACTGGTTAATTGTTCTCACTCTCAGGAAGTTTCTTCTTAGTTTTAGGTTACTTCTCTGTGTCTTCAGTTTCCATCCAATGCCTCTTGTTTTGCCTTCTGTGCTTTGGAAAATACATTGCCCCCCTTCTTTCTGTCAGCCCCTTAAAAGCCTGTTGCCTATTACACTCTTGGGCAAAGCATGTGAGCCATTTCCTCCTTTCAGTGGTCCATGAAAGTACATCTATAGTATGTAGATAATAAAGTTGAAAAAAGGTGAACATTTTTACAGAACTATAGATATGTTGTGACAAGGAATGGCTGGGAGGGGAGGAGCCAGGCGAGGCACCCCTTGATATGAGTGATATTGAGTTGGCTACACCCACCCAGTTACCTGACCACCAAGCCACACACACAAAGCAACACCCACAGAACCAGTAGGGAAATTTTTTAGATTTCATCACTGCTGTAATCTGATATTTTCTGCTGCTACATTTCTCTTTGCAGGCATCTTGTCTGTTGCTAGGCTCCTTGAAGACAATCAGTCTATGGAATCTTCCATTCTTCTGTCTTTGCTCCTTGGACCCCCACCGCGGGAATTTTTCCTTGTAGCTTTTTCTGTAATGCTGTTTCTGCTCCTCAGCAATCAAACAAGCCTTTACAGCCTCCAAACTCAACTTCTGCTCTGGTCTGCAATCAAACACTGCAGAAACAATGTCCCAAGTTTCATCAAGGCTGTTTAACACTAGCAGTATCTTCTGAGACTCAGGGATCTGCATTCCAAACTGTTCTAACTCTGTTGTTTTTTTTTTTTTTTTTTTTTTTTTTGTTTACATTTATACCCCGCCCTTCTCCGAAGACTCAGGGCGGCTTACAATGTATAGGGCAATAGTCTCATTCTATTTGTATATATTTACAAAGTCAACTTATTGCCCCCCCAACAATCTGGGTCCTCATTTTACCTACCTTATAAAGGATGGAAGGCTGAGTCAACCTTGGGCCGGGCTCGAACCTGCAGTAATTGCAGGCTTTGTGTTCTTAATAACAGGCCTTACCAGGCAGAGCTAAACCGGCCCTTAAGTTGTAGAAAACTTATGTCTTAAAGTGAGGAGACAAAACCATGAAGGATTTGAGAAACAAGAATTAATTTATTATTTGCGCAAATAGGACACAGACCTCCACTCGGGTGGAAAACAAAGGTCTGAACCTTGAACATAGCTTAAACATAATTTTTTATATTTTTTGGTTACAGACATTGCCATAAGAAAAAAGAAGTTATCCTAATTGGTTGAAATAAACAAAAGCCCATATATGGTCTACTCTTATCATACACCTTCTGGATACACGTGTTACTCTCGATGCCCCCTCCTCTTTGCCACATAGTTACTGGAACAGGTTACAAGAACAGTTTGTAGAAATATTTCTGCATTTTCCCGAAAGCTTGAAACACCATATACCTACCCAATGGTATACTTCTGCTTTCATGTGGCACATTGACTTTTATACAAGTTGGTAATATCTGATCTTGTTATAATCCTAACAAATAAACATAAAGCACTTGTATTATAAAGCATTGGGATCTTGCTTCAACTCCACAAATAAAGTTTGCATTTGTATAAAATGCTGTTCCACAGATTCACCTGATTGCAAACAAGCTCTGCATAATTTTTTTGATAATTATACAATATTGCATTCTGACACACTCACATGCATATTTCTTAATCTCAGCCAGATCTCCTTTGCAGTCTTTAAATCAGCTACATTGAGAAATTGTTCATCTTCTGAACTCAACATGATAAAAGCCATTGTTTTATCATGCGGCCTCTGCTCTGCAGCTGCAAAAACCTGGGGTGGATTAACAACCATATCTTGGAGTAACGAGCTGGCCTTCAGCCAGTGGATTCATGGCTTTTATCAGTCCTGGCAGAGAAATCGCAGCTGCTTGCCAAAGTTCAAACAAATGACTTGCAGAGTAAGACTTCAGCTCTCTTTGAAATGGTTCAGCTAATCTTTTGCTCCCAGTGGAGTGTGAGCAGTCCCAAAGCTCCTTATATATCCTGTGGGATGGGACTCCTGCCCCACCCTTCCCTTTGATGATGCCGCCTCTCTAATCTTCTGAAGCATGGGTTAATCCAAGCTTGATTATTATCAGCTGTGTCTGAAGGCATAGCCTGAGGAAGGGAGGAATCAGGGGATGATGGCCTCATTACGTCCTCCGACTGGCCTGGTTCTGGCTCCTGGAGCTGGGCCAAAGTCATCGGTGCTCCCAAGGTAAGCCTTACTGGCCCTTCCCCCTCGCTCTCAGAGTCACTTTCGGGCATGGGGCCAGGTTCTGGGGCTGGAGTCACAACAATATCCCAGAGCTCCTTAGCCTTCAGGAAACATTCCATCTTTGCAGCCCAAATAACATATGTTAGATATTGGATAGACTGGTACAGGAACCAATCAGGAGCCCAGGAAAATCAAGCACACATCAATGGCTGAAGCCGCAGACAGTTCCCGTTTAAAAAGAGCTGATGTGGATCCTTTTCTTATTGTGGTTACTGGAGCTGAATAAACCTGTTAACTTGGTGCAAGTGTCCTGTGTCCTTTACCTTCACTCATGATTTAACACTGGCAACGAAGGTGGGATTTCCCAAAGTACAATAGGCACTAGGCTGAACAGGGACTCCACATGGCAATCAATGGCCATTGAACTCAACAACCAGCCAACGCAAAATGTCTTCAATCATACCACCCCCTCCATTCAACCCCGCAGGAGAAGACTCCTACATGGAATGCTTCCACATGTTCCTGGAAGCCAATGACCTTCTGAACCTTTCGGAGTAGAGGAAAAGGTAGCTTTTTCTCACACACTGCAGAACCACTGTTTTTAAAATGGCAAAAGAACTCGCCTCACCAGCCGAATTGAAAACCATTAGATGACATGGAATCTACCAGAAGAAAATCCATCAGCGAATTCATCACAATGTTGTGAGAAATTGCCACTGCATGCAAATTCTTCAACCTGGATGAAGCCTGGTTTTGGGACTACAAGATCCCACCCTCCAAAGCCGGCTTCTTGCGAAACCCTGAATCACCTTCCACGAAGCCATGGAAGAAGCAACAGCAACTGAAGCCTCACAAAAATCCACAGCTGCAAAGAAGAAAATGAACAGCCCACCACAAGCAAAGGAAGCCCCCATCATTCACTATGAGGATGCAAAGACCAAATCCGAGGATAGAGACGAGGATGAGGTACATCATCTCCATTCTGAATGGAATGGAAGGAGAGAAACCAAGACAAAGACAAGAAAGAATTCTGGTGTGCTGGATGTGAGGGATGCAGGTTCCAAGATGCCATCTGCCGGTGATGTGAACGGAAAGGGCACATCGCAAGAGTCTGCAGAGCATCCCACCAGTTTCCCGCAGATCCCTACAGTCCATCCCTCCACAGTGACCCAAGAAATTCCAAAAAAGTGGCTGAAGGCAACCATTTTGTAGAAACTGATGCAGTGAAGACAACGGTTCCAAGCGGGGAGACAAACAAGACAATAATAGTGGGTCACTTGAGCATGGGAAAAGCAAAGAAAATGGCAGTGACCATCACCATTGAAGGGAGATCATGCAAGATGGAGGTTGACTTGAGCTCCTACCTTTCCATGGTCTCCTGGACAACAATCAAACAACTGGTACCAGGAATCACAATCCGTGCACTCAAGCCACAGAAGCTAACTGTCAGCTTTGGAAGCCATATTAGGCCGGAAGCTTCCATGCTGCCACCTTCTCATGTGTGGGAAAGTAGGAGGGAGGATTTAGTAGAGGGGTTGTCTTTAGACATAATAGCATTGTTCCTGTCAATCAAGGTCAGGCCGATCTTGCATCTGGAGAAGGTGTAGTCAGAGTGCTGTCTCGAGATGGGATGGATGGTGATTGGAGCATGTGATCGACTGAGGAGTGAGGGGATGGTTTTGAGGGGTTTTGAATTACTGAGGGAAAACCTGGATCTCTCAGATTCGGGTTTTC
Organism: Ahaetulla prasina; assembly: GCF_028640845.1. Taxonomy (NCBI): domain Eukaryota; kingdom Metazoa; phylum Chordata; class Lepidosauria; order Squamata; family Colubridae; genus Ahaetulla; species Ahaetulla prasina. The sequence goes on from NC_080542.1 coordinate 87,450,593, forward strand.
CCAGATGTGCCAGTTACCTATTCTAGTAAATAGAATTTTGAAAAATGCTTGCTTCAGAGTTTTTACTTGGAGTTGGGTTTTTTTCTGGAATGCTGACACTAACACTAAAAGATGATCAAGGGAACCAAATTCCAGTAATAGGCATCGGTTACTTCAACATACCGTTCAAAGGCTTCAAGGATAAGCTACCCCTAACCATAGTAGACTGGGATAGACCTAGCTTGCTGGAACTGGAATGGTTCGAACCTTTGGGCCTGGTCATGACAGGGATCAACCAAATTGAAGGTGACAACTGGGAAGAGAACCTCCTAAAAGACTTGTGAATGGTTTCAATGGAAAATAGGGCAAGTATACTGGGAGCTGAACTATCGGGACTGAGAGGGTGTTTGTTGTGGGGGGATAGAGTAATTATTCCCAAAGCTCTTCACAATGACATTTTGGAAACATTGCATGAGGGGCACCCAGGAATAGTTAAAATGAAAGTGTTAACCAGGGGTTATGTTTGGTGGCCAGGGATTGATAAGGAAATAGAGACGTGGGTAGCAACATACATACCCTGCCAAGAATCATGGCCAACACCACACACAGCACCAACACATGACTGGGAAAGCCCTAAGACACTGTGGTCTCACATACACATTGACTTTGCAGGGCCCTGCCAGGGAAACACATTTTTAATCACAGTCGATGCATATTCTAAATGGTTAGAAGTAAACCTCATGTCATTGACCCCAACAGAAGCAGTCATCAGGGTTATATGGAGGCTATTTGCAACACATGGGCAGCCTGATATAGTAGTCTCCAATAACAGGCCACAATTTACTGCAAACCAATTTGAAATATTCCTAGCTAGCCAAGAGATCAGGCATGCCAGGACATCTGTCCACTAATGGGCAGGCAGAACAGATGGTGAGAATGACTAAAGAGACACTAGGTAGGATGGGCCCAGGACAGATTCAAGCAAAAATAGATAAACTACTAAGCATACAACACATAATACCTAGTGAAACTACACACAGAAGCCCAATAGAATTATTAAGGAAACAGAGATCCCAACTAGACAGGTTGCATCCTCAATATAACTCAGAAACCCCAGTAGACTCAACTAGCAAATGTAGATCCTTTCAAGTGGAGGATAAGGTATACACAAAGAATTACAGCGGGAACCCTTATAGGTACCCACACAAATTATACAAGTCATGGGCCTGCTATCCTACAGGATAGAAACAGGATGGCTGTGGGTGGAAGGGGCACATAGGCCAACTCCAAGGTCGAATAGTTGGGAAGGAACAAAACACACAGGAAGAAACCATAGAGTGAGAAAGAAGGCACCACATAAAAACCACAGAAGTAGACCAGGCCCTACACAACGCACAACAACAACACTCAAACCCAAATAGAGCCAGTGGTCACTTATCTGAAGTCCAGCAATGAGTTCCAGAAGTCAGAGACAGTCCACGAGTCCATCGGAGAATGATGAAATAAATATCCAAAAAGAAAGAACAACACCGACGCCCAGGTTTGAGATAATTCCAAGAGTACCCACTAGAAAGACACAAAACCCAACCTCTCTGGCTGAAGCTGCCGAGTCAACTGAACTGTGCAGGTCAAATTGCACCCAAAAGTGACCTATTATTTATTTATTTATTTATTATTCAAATTTTTATACCGCCCTATCTCCCGAAGGACTCAGGGACCTATGACACTACGTTGTTTGAACAATGCCTGATTGGACAGTGCCAGCCTGGGGGTGTGTGTGTTAGATATCGGATAGACTGGCACAGGAACCAATCAGAAGCCCATAGCCAGAGCAGGAAAATCAAGCGTGCGTCAGTGGCTGAAGCCGCGGACAGCTCCCCTTTAAAAAGAGCTGCTATGGCTCAGTTTCTCATTCTGGTTACTGGAGCTGAATAAACCTGTTAACTTGCTGCAAGTGTCCTGTGTCCTTTACCTTCACCCATAACTTAACAATATAGTTCTTCTGTCCCAAATGAGGCAAAGAGCTCTCCTGCAATTTAATAGCAGCCATTCTGCAAAAAAACTTTTTTCTTTTAACACAGGCAGTCCTTCTGCTTAATTACAGTTCAGTCTTCTGTGTGCTCTGGGCCCATAATCTGTCAGAGTTTCTTGCAAAAGTCAAATCCAGAAGCACACACAGATAAACTGATGCAGCAGGATCCATTAACTTCTTTATATACACAATAATATATGAAGTCTATCTGGACCCGTTCCAGTCCGGCTTCCGGCCCGGTTACAGCACTGAGACGGCTTTGGTCGCGTTGGTGGATGATCTCTGGAGGGCCAGGGATAGGGGTTACTCCTCTGCCCTGGTCCTATTAGACCTCTCAGCGGCTTTTGATACCATCGACCATGGTATCCTGCTGCGCCGGTTGTGGGGATTGGGAGTGGGAGGCACCGCATCGGTGGTTCTCCTCCTATCTCTCCGACCGGTCGCAGACGGTGTTGACGGGCAGAGGTCACCGCGTGCCTCACTTGTGGGTGCCGCAGGGCCGATTCTCTCGCCTTCTGTTCAACATCTATATGAAGCCGCTGGGTGAGATCATCAGTGGCTTCGTGTGAGGTACCAGCTGTACGCTGATGACACCCAGCTGTACTTTTCCACACCGGGCCACCCCAATGAAGCCGTCAAGTGCTGTCCCGGTGTCTGGAGGCCGACGGGTCTGGATGGGGAGGAACAGGCTCAAGCTCAATCCTCCAAGACGGAGTGGCTGTGGATGCCGGCATCCCGGTACAGCCAGCTGAGTCCGCGGCTGACTGTCGGAGCGAGTCATTGGCCCGATGGAGAGGGTGCGCAATTTGGGCGTTCTCCTGGATGAACGGCTGTCTTTGAAGACCACTTGACGGCCGCCTCCAGGAGAGCTTTCCACCAGGTTCGCCTGGTGCGCCAATTGCGCCTTTCTAGACCGGGATGCCTTGTGCACAGTCACTCACGCCCTTGTGACGCCTCGCCTGACTACTGCAATGCTCTCACATGGGGCTCCCTTGAGGGGCATCCGGAGGCTACAGTTAGTCCAGAATGCAGCGGCGCTGGTGATTGAGGGAGCCCTCGTGGCTCAGTGACACCTATCCTGCGCCGGCTGCACTGGCTACCTGTGGCCTTCCGGTGCGCTTCAAGGTGTTGGTGAATGTCTTTAAAGCGCCCATGGCATAGGGCCGGGATACTTACGGGACCGCCTGCTGCTACCGAATACCTCTCACCGACCCGTGCGCTCTCACAGAGAGGGCTCCTCAGGGTGCCATCGGCGCGACAGTGTCGTCTGGCGACACCCAGGGAAGGGCCTTCTCTGTGGGGCTCCCGCCTCTGGAACGAACTCCCCAGGACTTCGTCAACTTCCGGACCTCCAACCTTTCGCATGAGCTTAAAACCTATTTATTCATCTGCGCTGGACTGGGGTAGTGTTTTAATGTGTTTTAATGGGTTTTAATGGGTTTTTAGTTCCAAATTTTAATTCTGGCCAATTTTAATAAGTTTTTTAATTGTATTTTTAATCTGTATTTATAGTATTGTATTTTTATTCGGCTGTGAACCGCCCTGAGTCCTTCGGGAGAAGGGCGGTATACAAATGTAAATAATAAATAAATAAATAAATAAGTAAGTTTACAGTACCAACAGCAGATTCACAGTTTCATTTCAGCAGACATGTTCACACACGAGTACAGTAGAGAGACTAACACACACACTCTGAATAGTTTCAGTTTCAATTCTCTGCACAGAATCAGAAGCTACAGTCTAAGACACACCCTGGCTTCAGTCTCTCTCAGCTCCCAATTGGCTGATTTTGTTACTATGTTTTCCCAGTCATGAATATTCTGACAGAAATAGCAATAGCACTTAGACTCATGTAAATCAAGATGAATCAACATGCTCATTTATTAAATGAGAAAATAACTGTCTCCCATAGTGGGATTTCTTTTCTTCCAACTGATAGTATCCATTCCATTTTCCCACAATCTTAATCACAGCTAGCCTATTTTTTTCAAGTTTATTTATATATTTTCATATTACATATATATGTGCTTAGTGAATAGCAAATTGGATCAATTTATTTATATAAAATAAACAGTCAATATAAATCGTAAGGATACAAGCAACAAAGTTACAGTCATAATCATAAGTGGAAGGAGATGGGTGATAGGAACGATGAGAAGATTAATGGTAATGCATACTTAGTAACTAATTTGACACTGTTCAGGGAATTATTTGTTTAGCAGAGTGATGGTGTTCGGGAAAAAACTGTTCTTGTGTCTAGTTGTTCTGGTGCTCAGTGCTCTTTAGCGTCGTTTTGAGAGTAGAAGTTGAAACAGTTTATGTCCAGGAAGTGAGGGGTCTGTAAATATTTTCACAGCCCTCTTTTTCACTCATGCAGTATACAGGTCCTCAATGGAAGGCAGGTTGGTAGCAATTGTTTTTTCTGCAGTTCTAATTATCCTCTGAAGTCTGTGTCTGTCTTGTTGGGTTGCAGAACCAAACCAGACTGTTATAGAGGTGCAGATGACAGACTCAATAATTCCTCTGTAGAATTGGATCAGCAGCTCCTTGGGCAGTTTGAGCATTCTGAGTTGGCACAGAAATAACATTCTTCGTTGTGCTTTTTTGATGACTTTTTTTATTGAAAAAGTTTTTCAAAGAAAATCTTTTAAACAATTGTTCCCCCCCACTTCCCCCCTCCCCCCTCCCTCTCCCCTCCAACCCCCCAACCCCCTCGAGACTTCCCAGAACAAAATGCAGGGTATAACATCTACAAATCATAAGCTAAAATATAACAAAAATCTTAACTCATATCCACCCTCTTCCAACACCCCCTTATTTCCCCTTTCCCATATAAACATATACATTAATATATGGCATTCCTAACATTATTCATAAACTATTTGATACTTTTTAGTCCGATACTTATTTTGAATATATCCACCTTCTCCACTCCAATACATATTTCTCTTGTGAATGTTATTTCAAATAGGCAGAAATTTTTGCCATTTCTGCTAAATTTGATACTTTAAGTGTCCATTCTTCAATCGTAGGTAAATCTTCTCTCTTCCAGTATTGTGCAACCAAAAGTCTCGCTGCTGTTATTAAATTTAGAATCAGTTTAGTCTCTATAACTGTACCGTCTGTAATTATACCCAATAAGAACAACTGTGGAGTAAATTTTATCTTCTTTTTCAGAATATTCTGCATAATCCAACATATTTTAATCCAAAATGCTTTGATTTTTTTTACAAGTCCACCATATATGAAAATAAGTAGCATCCTCACAATCACATCACCAACATTTAGCTTGCATATTCGGATACATACATGCCAATTTTTTAGGGTCTAAATGCCATCTATAAAACATTTTGAAAAATTCTCTCTTAAACTTTGGGCTTGTGTAAATTTGACATTTCTGACTCATATTTTTTCCCATGTTTCCATCATTATAGGTTGTTGAATATTTTGTGCCCATTTTATCATGCAATCCTTAACTAATTCTGTTTCAGAGTCTATTTCTATCAATACATTATACAGTCTCTTAATATGCATCTGACCTTAATCTCTGATTTGTTTTACCAAATTTTCCTCATTTTGCATAATACCAGTTTTCTCATCTAATCTCCATCTAGGCTGCAACTGTCCATACTGAAACCAAGTATAATTCATGCCTTCATCTCTCAGTTTATTTAGAGATTTTAATTGTAGTTTACCCTTTTCTACAAAAAGAAGTTCTTTATACGTAACCACCTTTTGTTTTTGTTCTATATTTATATTCTCTATCGTATGTCTAGGAATTACCCATATTGGTATTTTATAATCTAGCTTGTATTGATATTTCTTCCACACCTTTAACAAAGCATTTCTAAGAATATGACTTTTAAAGATCTTATCCACTTTCTTATCATAAATAATAAATAGGCGTCCCATCCATACAACAAATCATAACTTTCTATATTCAAAGTTCTTTCCTCTGTTGAATTAAACCAGTCACTGATTAATGAAAGAACAACTGCATCATAGTACAATTTCAAATTTGGCATTTTAAGACCCCCTCTTTCACGTGTATCTTGCATTATCTTTAATTTTATTCTCGGTTTTTTGCCCATCCAAATAAAATTACTAATCCCTTTTTGCCATTCCTGCAAATCTGCATCCTTCTTAAGTACTGGTATCATTTGAAACAAAAATAAAAACCTAGGCAGAACATTCATTTTTATTACTGCTATTCTTCCCAATAAGGATAATTGTAATTTCTTCCAATGTTCCATTTCCTTCTGCCACAATACTTCATAATTATTTTTATATAATTTCACATTCGAAGCTGTAATATATACTCGTAGATATTTAACCTTATTAACTATTTCATATCCGGTTACTCTTTCCAATTCGTTTTTTTGTTTAATAGTCATATTTTTGGTTATCATCTTAGACTTCTGTTCATTCACTTTAAATCGAGATACCTTACCATATTGATCAATTATCTTTTTCAAATATATAGCAGAATGAATGGGTTGAGATAAAGTAACAAACAAGTCATGTGCAAACGCTCTTAATCGATAGTCTTGATGTTTAATTTTTATTCCCTTTATTTGGCTTGAACCATGTAATCTATTCAATAAAATTTCTAAAGTTAAAATAAACAATAATGGAGATAACAATAATGTTTAATAATAGGCAGAGAAATAAGCAACAAAGACAGCATAGGTATCTAGAAGAGGAAATTTATAAGAAACAACAATTATTAATACATAATCCGCATGATCAAAAACTTAAAAATTTAATAAAGTTATTACAGAGTCAATTTAATATGATAATGGCTGACCAGGTGGCAACAAATATACAATATGCCAAACATAATACTTTTTGTAACGCAAATTAAAATTAAAATTAAAAACAAATTAAAAACAAGAAAAAAGTCAAGAAAACAATTGGCCCATTGCTGGGAGAAAGTGGCAAGAAGATGAAAAGCAACAGGGAGAAAACAGATCTACTTAACTCATATTTTGCATCTGTCTTTACACAAAAGGAAAAAACAATCCAACCTATCAAAAACAGCACTACAAAAAACAGATTAGAAACACAAGTTAAAATAGGGAAGAAAATGGTAAGTGAACACCTGTCTACCCTAGATGAGTTCAAATCACCAGGACCGGATGGATTACACCCCAAGGTTCTGAAGGAACTGGCAGATGTGATTTCAGAACCACTGAACTATATCTTTCAAAGATCCTGGAGCACAGGGGAACTGCCAGAGGACTGGAAAAGAGCTGATGTAGTTCCCATCTTCAAAAAAGGAAAAAAAACAGATCCAGGAAACTACAGACCTATCAGCCTGACCTCAATACCGGGGAAGATTCTGGAAAAGATAATCAAGCAACGAATCAGTGAACACCTAGAAGCAAACAAAGTAATAACCAAAAGCCAACATGGGTTTGTCAAAAACAGATCATGCCAGACTAATCTTATTGCATTCTTTGACAAAATGACAAAATTAGTAGACCAGAGGAATGCTGTCGATATAATTTACTTGGACTTCAGTAAAGCATTTGATAAAGTAGACCATAACCTACTACTAGATAAAGTAGAAAAATGTGGGTTAGACAGCACCACCACCAGATGGATTCGTAACTGGCTGACCAACCGCACTCAACATGTAGTTCTCAATGGAACTACATCCACATGGAGGGAAGTATGCAGTTGAGTACCCCAAGGCTCTGTTTTAGGCCCAGTACTCTTCAACATCTTCATCAATGACTTGGATGAGGGGATAGATGGGGAACTCATCAAATTTGCAGATGACACCAAGCTGGCAGGAATAGCCAACACTCCAGAAGATAGGCTCAAGTTACAGAAAGATCTTGACAGACTTGAACATTGGGCGCTATCTAACAAAATGAAATTCAACAGTGAAAAAAGTAAGGTTCTACATTTAGGCAAAAAAACCAAAAATGCACTGGCACCTTGCTCAATAGTAGTACCTGTGAGAGGGATCTTGGAGTCCTAGTGGATAACCATTTAGATATGAGCCAGCAGTGTGCAGCAGCTGCTAAAAAAGCCAACGCAGTTCTGGGCTGCATAAACAGAGGGATAGAATCAAGATCACATGAAGTGTTAGTGCCACTTTATAATGCCTTGGTAAGGCCACACTTGGAATATTGCATCCAGTTTTGGTCGCCACGATGTAAAAAAGATGTTGAGACACTAGAAAGAGTGCAGAGAAGAGCAACAAAGATGATTAGGGGCCTGGAGGCTAAAACATATGAAGAACGGTTGCAGAAACTGGGTATGTCTAATTTAATAAAAAGAAGGACTAGGGGAGACATGATAGCAGTGTTCCAATATCTCAGGAGTTGCCACAAAGAAGAGGGAGTCGGGCTGTTCTCCAAAGCACTTGAGGGTAGAACAAGAAGCAATGGGTGGAAACTGATCAAAGAAAGAAGCAACTTAGAACTAAGGAGAAATTTCCTGACAGTTAGAACAATTAATAAGTGGAACGACTTGCCTGCAGAAGTTGTGAATGCTCCAACACTGGAAATTTTTAAGAAAATGTTGGATAATCATCTGACTGAGATGGTGTAGGGTTTCCTGCCTGGGCAGGGGGTTGGACTAGAAGGCCTCCAAGGTCCCTTCCAACTCTGTTGTTATATTATATTAAATACACCTGGTAGGTGGTTAGCATACATTTTAAGGAAAAAACAAAAACAACGCACTATAGAAAAAAGAGAATATAAAGGTAAAGAGAGATATCAACAGGATAAAATTAAAAAAGCTTTCTTAGAATATTACACAAATTTATACCTTAAAGATAATATATTGAACAGGGATATTGATAATTATTTGAAGGAATATAAGGTTAAAAATTTAACTTTAGAACAAAGGGAAGAACTGAACCGGCCTATAACTTCTGAAGAAATTATTTTGGTAATTAAACAATTAAAAATGGGGAAAACTCCTGGTACGGATGGGCTTACAGTAAGTTATTATAGGAATTTACAGGATGAGATGTTAGGTCCACTTAAGGAATTATTTAATCAGATACAATTAGGAGGGGGAATTCCCCCCTCATGGAGAACTTCTTTTATTTCATTGATACCAAAAGAGGAACAGGATTGTTCTAAACCTGGGAATTATAGGCCAATTTTACTTTTAAATAATGAGTATAAGATTTTTGTTAAAATAATAGCTAACAGATTAATGTTAATCTTACAGCGAAGAATTCATACTGATCAATCTGGAATTATAAAAGGGAGACAGATGAGGAATAATGTTAGGCAGATTGTTAATTTATTGGAGTATTTAGAAAAGAAATTTTTTTTCCAGCAGCATTTGGGTGTTCTCCTGGATGCTCAGCTGTCGTTAGAAGATCACATGATGGCTGTCGCCAGGGGAGCCTTTTGTCAGGTACGCCTGATTCGCCAGTTATGCCCCTTCATAGACCGGGATGCCTTGTGCACGGTCACTCATGCCCTCGTCACTTCCCACCTGGACTACTGTAACGCTGTCTACATGGAGTCCCCTTGAAGGGCACTCGGAGGCTTCAACTGGTCCAGAATGTGGCTGCGCGGGTGATAGAGGGAGCCACAAGTGGCTCCAATATAACACCTCTCCTGCGCAGGCTTCACTGGTTGCCGGTGGTCTTCCAGGTGCAATTCAAGGTGTTAGTAACCACCTTTAAAGCGCTCCATGGCTTAGGACCGGGGTATTTATGGGACTGCCTGCTGCCACCGGTAGCCTTCCATTGACCTGTGTGCTCCCACAGGGAGAGTCTCCTCAGGGTGCCGTCAGCCAAACAATGTCAGCTGGCGACCCCCAGGGGGAGAGCTTTCTCTGTGGGGGCTCCTACCCTCTGGAATGAGCTTTCTCCAGGTTTACGATCACGCTCCGACCTCCGGACCTTCCGACGCGAGTTCAAGACTCTCTTGTTTCATCGCGCAGGGCTAGCCTAATGTGTTGTGTTTTAACTGGGGTTTTATTATTTGATTTTAATAACTTAATTTTAATTGTTAGCCAAAATTTAATCAGATTTTTACAGTGTTTTTAATTTATCTATATATATTGTATGAATTCTGTTTTACGTTGGCTGTGAACCACCCTGAGTTCTTCGGAAGAAGGGCGGTATAGAAATTTAATAAATGAATGAATGAACGAATTTATTTTTCTTGATGCAGAGAAAGCTTTTGATCGATTGCATTGGGATTTTTTATTTAAATTAATAGAAAAGATGCAATTCAGAGATGGTTTTGTAAGAATAATTAGGGCAATTTATGGAGAGCAAACAGCCCAGATTATAATTAATGGTAGCTTAACAGAACCTTTTAAGATTGCGAAAGGAACAAGACAGGGATGTCCTTTATCACCATTATTGTTTATTTTAACTCTAGAGCCATTATTGGATAAAATACGAGAAGTGAAGGAGATAGAGGGAATTAAAGTTAGAAAACATGAATATAAACTGAGAGCTTTTGCAGATGACTTGGTGATTACTTTAACAATCCCTATAAATTCAAGTATATCTCTATTGGAAATAATTGATCGATATGGGAAGGTTTCAGGGTTTAAGGTAAATCAGAATAAAACAAAAGTGATAATAAAAAATATGGCCAGACAACAGAAAGAAAAACTAGAGGAAATAACAGGATTTGAAATTGTAAAAAAGGTTAAATATTTAGGGGTTTATATTACATTAATATATATATATATTATATATATATATATATATATATATATATATATATATATATATATATTAATATATATATATATTATATATTACATATAATATAATATATTATATTATAGTACCTTGATGAACGTATCTTTTCTTTTATGTACACTGAGAGCATATGCACCAAGACAAATTCCTTGTGTGTCCAATCACACTTGGCCAATAAAAATTCTATTCTATTCTATTCTATCATCAAATGTGAAATTGTATAAGAATAATTATGAGGTTTTATGGCAAAAAGTTCAGAAGGAGTTGATTGTTTGGAAAAAATTGCAATTATCGTTGTTGGGGAGAATAGCTGCTATCAAAATGAATGTTTTACCTAGATTTTTATTCCTCTTTCAGATGATACCAATAATTAAGAAAGATAAAAATCTGGAGGAATGGCAGACTGGAATTAATAAATTTATATGGGAAGGTAAAAAAGCGAGATTTAAAATGAAAATAATTCAAGATTCTCAGGAAATGGGAGGTTTAAAAATGCCCAATTTAAATTATACTATGAAGCAGCTGGTCTCTCTGCAATAAGTGATTGGTTTAATTTAATGGAGGAAATAATTTTGAATATAGAAGGTTATGACTTGCTATATGGATGGCATGCATATTTAATTTATGACAAAAAAGTGGATAAGGCTTTTAAAAATCATGTGTTAAGAACTGCTCTTTTGCGTGTTTGGAAAAAATACTCTTGTAAACTAAATTATAAGATTCCTATGTGGGCAAGTCCTAGACATACAATAGAGAATATAAATATAAAACAGAATCAGGAAATGATTACATTCTTCTTCTGCGCATGTGCAGGATGGCGGCGTTGTAGGATACATGCCGACAGCGGGTCAGGTTTTTTCCCGGCCGGGAAGCCGCGGAGGTGGCTGCTAGGCTGCCCGGACCCACCGCCCCGCAGATTATCTCCCCGACAGCCGGACAGAGATCTTTGGGTCTCGCTAGACCCCCGGCTGCCGGGGAACGGGGCTGAAGTGTCGGGCGGCAGACGGCGGATGGCGGCAGCCATCTTGGGTGGGCGCAGCATGGGGCTGCGCCCGCCGGGAAGAACGGAGAGCTGTGGCCGAGCTGCCTGGGCTTACCGCTCTATGGACCATCCTCCTGACAGCCGGATAGAGACCTGTGGGCCCTGCTGGACCCCCGGCTGCCAGGAACGGGGCTAAAGTGCCGGGCGAGCAGCGGACGGCAGACGGCAGATGGCGGCCATTTTGGTTGGGCGTGGCATGGGGCAGCGCCCGCCGGGAAGACCGGAGAGCTGTTGCCGAGCGGCCTGGACCTATCGCCCTGTGGACCATCCTCCCGACAGCCGGATGAAGACCTGTGGGCCCTGTTGGACCCCCGGCTGCCAGGAACGGGGCTGAGGCACCGGGCGGGTAGCAGTGCCCGCTGAGAAGAGCCGGGCCGGTTTGTGGTTCGCTGCCAGGCGGCCGCATGGGTCATCAGCGGCCGATTACCCGGCATGGGTGTCACCGGCTGAAGCGTCCAGTGGCAATGATACCAACAGTGGCCCTGATACCATCGGAGGCCACTACTAATGATGATGAACGACGGCGGCCATTTTGGAAGGACGCGGATTGGCGCGCGCTAGAAATGGCCTGGCTGGACCGAGGGTTGCTGCAGCCGGTCGTCAGGACATCAGCGACTGAGTGTGGGCCGCTGATTTTTTGGCAGCTCTGCTTAGCAGCACGGATACCAACAACCCAACGATTCACCATCATTGACCACATTTGCCATCTTTGCGGATGCCTGGACGGTTTGCCGCATTTTTTGAGCGGCAGTGCAATCGCCGGTTTGGATACGGACAGCTCTGGCAGGTGGAACTCTGACTTTAGTCGATGGGCGACATTATGGGCAGAATCTATCAGCCCAACTTTTATTTCATATAACTGTTGCCCTACCGGCCTTTTGGCCGTTGTCTGTGACTGTTCCGGTTCCACCCATCGTCCGCGATACCATCTACTGACCGGGAACTTTTCCTCTCCCCGCTGTTATTTAGATCTTTATGCATTAAATATACGGCTGCCGAACTTCTTCAACTGCGAGGTTCCCCCGCCTTGCAGGAATGGCCATCTGGGTTATCGAGGGCCGGCCTTAACGAGGGGTCTTGGGACCCGGAGAGGTGGCATGCGAGGAAGAAGAATTTATGGGGTTTTGTACATAGGTTTTTTAATAAGGGTTTTTAAAGGGGAGGAAGTGACGGAGGGGGGAGATCCCGTCGGGAGGTTGGTTCAGTCCCAGTCCCAGTTCACGGCGTTTTCATCTGGTCCGAGGGAGGGTGAGGTTCGTTCCAGAATTGGAAGTTGGCTCCATCTGTACGGTAAGTGGGAGGGGCAGATATGGCGGAAGCAAGGGGCCGTATCGTTCGTTGGGAGCACGTGTTCGCTGTTTAAAAGCGATCGCGTGCTCCAGCCCCCTAGTCTTTCCCTGTTCCCCGGAAGGTCAGGATCCTCAGAGCCCGGGCCTCCGGTTGATGTTGTGCAATGCCCGGTCCGTGGTTAACAAGGCCCCCCTGATTTGCGATCTTATCCAGGGGGAATCCACGGACTTTATGGGCATTACGGAGACCTGGTTGGGTGCAGAAGGGGGGGTGCCCCTAGTTGAACTGTGCCCGCCAGGTTTCCGAGCATTCCATCAACCAAGGGCCCAGGGTAGGGGTGGAGGGTGGCGGTTGTAATGAGAGGGTCTAGAGCCGAGAGAGACCACTGTTCCTCAGATAGCCGGCTGTGAATCCCTTCTTGTGAAGTGGGGCCATAAGAATCAGATGGGTTTGTTGATCGCGTACCTGGCTCCTTGCTACGTGACTACAGCCCTGCCTGAGCTACTGGAGGTGCTTGCCGGGGTGGCTGTTGAGATCCCCAGACTTTTGGTCATGGGTGATTTCAATCTGCCATCGGCTGGCTTGTCATCAACAGTGGTTCAGGAGTTCCAGGCTTCCATGACGGCCTTGGACCTGATTCAAGTAACTGATGGCCCTACTCACACGGGGATCTATTTATATCTCTGGACAGTGGTTTAATGATCTGGTAGTAAGAGATTTAGTGACAATACCGGTGTCATGGTCAGATCATTTCTCCTCCGCCTAGACTTTCAGACCGCTACTCACCACTGCAGGAGGCGGAGCCAATGCGTTGGTTCCGTCCCAGGCGCCTGATGGACCCTGAGAGGTTCCAGGCGGAGCTTGGGCGTTCCTGAGGATCTTACCCACGCACGACTGAAGAACTAGTCGCGACCTGGGAACAGGCCGCTGGGGCTTTGGACCGTGTCGTGCCTTTGCGGCCTCTGACCCGGTGCAGATCTCGATTAGCTCCTTGGTTCTCTGAGGAGCTGAGAGATGAAACGCCGGAGAAGACGCTAGAGAGCACCTGGAGGTCCAGCCGCTCCGGCTGATCGGACACTAGTTAGGTCTTTTCAAAGACCTACCTAGTGGCACTGAGGGTGGCGAGGCGTTCTCGCCTCCTCCCTCATTGCGTCGGCAGATAACCGCCCGGCTGCCCTGTTTGGTGACCCGTTCCTTCTTCACCAGGGGACGGGATGACCCCTACAGGGGCGTGCCGAGGAGTTTAGTGGTTATCTATACGATAAAATCGCTCAGCTTCGGGATAGCTTGGACCAAGATTGCGATGATCCAGATGAGATGACTGAGGCTCGTCTTGTGAAGTGGGGCCATAAGAATCAGCTGGGTTTGTTGATCGCGTACCTGGCTCCTTGCTACGTGATGACAGCCCTGCCTGAGCTACTGGAGGTACTTGCCGGGGTGGCTGTTGAGATCCCCAGACTTTTGGTCATGGATGATTTCAATCTGCCATCGGCTGGCTTGTCATCAACAGTGGTTCAGGAGTTCCAGGCTTCCATGACGGCCTTGGACCTGATTCAAGTAACTGATGGCCCTACTCACACGGGGATCTATTTATATCTCTGGACAGTGGTTTAATGATCTGGTAGTAAGAGATTTAGTGACAATACCGGTGTCATGGTCAGATCATTTCTCCTCCGCCTAGACTTTCAGACCGCTACTCACCACTGCAGGAGGCGGAGCCAATGCGTTGGTTCCGTCCCAGGCGCCTGATGGACCCTGAGAGGTTCCAGGCGGAGCTTGGGCGTTCCTGAGGATCTTACCCACGCACGACTGAAGAACTAGTCGCGACCTGGGAACAGGCCGCTGGGGCTTTGGACCGTGTCGTGCCTTTGCGGCCTCTGACCCGGCGCAGATCTCGATTAGCTCCTTGGTTCTCTGAGGAGCTGAGAGATGAAACGCCGGAGAAGACGCTAGAGAGCACCTGGAGGTCCAGCCGCTCCGGCTGATCGGACACTAGTTAGGTCTTTTCAAAGACCTACCTAGTGGCACTGAGGGTGGCGAGGCGTTCTCGCCTCCTCCCTCATTGCGTCGGCAGATAACCGCCCGGCTGCCCTGTTTGGTGACCCGTTCCCTTCTTCACCAGGGGGGACGGGATGACCCCTTACAGGGACGTGCCGAGGAGTTTAGTGGTTATCTATACGATAAAATCGCTCAGCTTCGGGATAGCTTGGACCAAGATTGCGATGATCCAGATGAGATGACTGAGGCTCGTCTTGTTGATGTGGTTTGGGATGAGTTTGATTCTGTGGCTCCCGAGGACATGGACAGGTTGCTGGGGAGGCTGCATGCCACTACATGTTTACTGGACCCGTGCCCCTCCTGGCTGGTGCTGGCCACTCAGGATGTGACACGAGGCTGGCTCCGGGGTATTATAAATGCTTCTTTGATGGAGGGGGTCTTTCCCGCTGCCTTGAAAGAGGCGGTGGTGAGACCCCTCCTCAAGAAGCCTTCCCTGGACCCAGCTATTTTGGGTAATTATCGTCCAGTCTCCAACCTTCGCTTTGTGGCGAAGGTTGTAGAGAGTGTGGTGGCACGGCAGTTCCCTCAGTACCTGGAGGAAGCTGTCTATCTAGACCCGTTCCAGTCCGGCTTCCGGCCCGGGTATAGCACGGAGACAGCTTTGGTCGCGTTGGTGGATGACCTCTGGAGGGCCAGGGATAGGGGTTGTTCCTCTGCCCTGGTCCTGTTGGATCTCTCATCGGCTTTTGATACCATCGACCATGGTATCCTGCTGCGCCGGTTGGAGGGGTTGGGAGTGGGAGGCACCGTTTATCGGTGGTTCTCCTCCTACCTCTCCGACCGGTCGCAGACGGTGTTGACAGGGGGGCAGAGATCGGCCGCAAGGCGCCTCACTTGTGGGGTGCCGCAGGGGTCGATTCTCTCGCCCCTCCTGTTCAACATCTACATGAAGCCGTTGGGCGAGGTCATCAGTGGCTTTGGGGTGAGTTATCATCTGTACGCTGATGATACTCAGCTGTACTTTTCCACCCCAGGCCACCCCAGCGAAGCTGTCGAAGTGCTGTCCTGTTGTTTGGAGGCCGTACGGGTCTGGATGGATGGGGAGAAACAGACTCAGACTCAATCCATCCAAGACGGAGTGGCTGTGGATGCCAGCATCCCGGTACAGTCAGCTGCAACCGCGGCTGACTGTTGGGGGTGAGTCACTGGCCCCAACGGAAAGGGTGCGCAACTTGGGTGTTCTCCTGGATGAACAGCTGTCGTTTGAAGATCACTTGACGGCCGTCTCCAGGAGAGCTTTTTACCAGGTCCGCCTGGTCCGCCAGTTACGCCCCTTTCTTGACCGGGATGCCTTATGCACGGTCACTCATGCTCTCGTCACTTCTCGACTGGATTATTGCAATGCTCTCTACATGGGGCTACCTTTGAAGTGTACCCAGAGACTGCAGTTAGTCCAGAATGCAGCTGCGCGGGTGATTGAGGGAGCACCGCGTTGCTCCCGGGTAACACCACTCCTGCGCAGTCTGCACTGGCTACCTGTGGTCTTCCGGGTGCGCTTCAAGATTTTGGTTACCACCTTCAAAGCGCTCCATGGTTTAGGGCCCAGGTACTTACGGGACCGCCTGCTGTTTCCACATGCCTCCCACCGACCCGTACGCTCTCACAGAGAGGGTCTTCTCAGGGTGCCGTCCAGCAAGCAGTGTCGGCTGGCGGCCCCCAGGGGAAGGTCCTTCTCTGTGGGAGCACCTACTCTCTGGAACGAACCTCCCCCCGGTTTACGCCAATTGCCTGACCTTCGGACCTTTCGCCGGGAACTGAAAACTTATTTATTTATACAAGCAGGACTGGCCTGACTTTTTAAATTCTAAATTTAAATTTTAAACTTTTAATGGTAATTTTATTGGGTATTTTTATGGTCAACCGACGGTTTTAATTTGGCCTTTTATTGAATAAGCTTTTTAATGGTTATTTTAATATGTATATTAATTGTTTTAAATGAAGGCTGTACACCGCCCTGAGTCCTTCGGGAGAAGGGCGGTATAGAAGTTTGATAAATAAATAAAATAAATAAATAAATAAATAAAGAACTTTTGTATACTGAAAGAGGTAATTTGCAATTAAAATCTCTGCACGTATTAAAAGAAGAAGGGAAAAATTATACTTGGTTTCAAAATAATAATAATAATAATAATAATAATAATAATAATAATAATAATAATAATAATAATAATAATAATAATATTTTAACAACTATAATATGAACAACTACGTGCTAGATGGAAGGAAGATCAGAAAATTGGTATAGTGCAGAATGAGGAAAATTTGGTAAAGCAAATTAGAAAATAGTCTCAGGAGTATATAAAGAGATTGCATAATGTGTTACTTGAAATAGATTCTGAAAGGGATTTGGTAAAGGACTGTATGATAAAGTGGGCACAAAATTTTCAGGAGCCAATATTATTGGAAACTTGGGAAAAAATTTGGGTTAGAAATGTTAAATTCACGCAGGCACAGAATTTGAGGGAAAATTTTTATAAAATGTTTTATAGATGGCATTTAGATCCTAAGAAACTATCATGTATGTATTCCGATATGCAAGCAAAATGTTGGAGATGTAATTGTGATGACGCTACATATTTTCATATTTGGTGGACTTGTAAGGATATTAAGGCCTTTTGGATAAAAATTTGGTGGAGTTTACAAAATATTCTGAAAAAGAAGATAAAGTTCCTGCCGCAATTTTTTCTGCTGGGAATTATTAGAGACTGTACAGTAATTGAGACTAAATTGATTTTAAATCTAATAACAGCAGCAAGATTACTGATAGGACAGTTTTGGAAGAAAAAAGAAGTACCTACAATGGAAGAATGGATATTGAAAGTTACCAATTTGGCTGAGATGGCAAAAATCTCAGCCTTTTTGAAAGACAATATGCAAGAAAGATACTTAAAGGAATGGAAAAAATGGATTGTCTATATTCAAAGTAGATATCAGACTAAGAGTTATCAGACCGTCTTTGAATGATTAGGATGTATTATTTCTGATTGTTTTGGGGGAAGTTAGGAACTGATGAGAATTGTAGGAGTATAACTGAGTTGGGAGGGAAAACTTTTTAGCATATGTTTGTTTTATTTTTAACTATACCTTGTGTTTGTTCTGGGAAGTCGGGGGGGAGGGGGGAGGGGGGTTTGTGAAGGGAGGGGGAAGGGGTAGGGGGGTAGGGGGAAAGGGGAAAAATTTGTAAAACTTTTTCAATAATAAAAAAAGATAGTCTTGATGTTTAATTTTTATTCCCTTTATTTGGCTTGCACTGTGTAATCTATTCAATAAAAGTTAAAATAAACAATAATGGAGACAAAGGACATCCTTGTCTTGTCCCTTTCTCAATTCTAAAAGACTCTGTTAGACTATTATTAATTAATATTTGTGTTGTTTGCTTCTGGTATATTGCTTTAATTGCTTGCATAAAATAGTCTCCAAATTGCATTTTTTCTATTAATTTAAATAAAAACTGCCAGTGCAATCTATCAAAAGCCTTCTCAGCATCCAAAAAGAAGAGCGCTTCTGAGACTTGGCTGTTCCTTTCCAAATATTCCAAAAATTTACAATATATCTCATATTATATCTCATTTGTCTACCCATAATAAATCCTAATTGATCAGTATGACTGGCATTAATCTATTTGCTAATATTTTAGCAAAAATCTTATAATCAGTATTCAATAGTGATATTGGCCTCTAATTTTCCGGTTTATTATAATCTTGCTCCTCTGGTATTAATGAAATAAAAGCCATCCTCCATGAAGGAGGCACTTCCCCTCCTAATTGAATTCTATTAAACAGTTCCTTCAACGGTTCTACCATTTCATTTTGCAAGTTCTTATAGTAAACGGCCATTAAACCATCTGTTCCAAGCGCTTTCCCAATTTTAAGCTGTCTAATTGCTAAAATTATTTCCTCTGAAGTAATAAGTTGATTCAGTTCTTCCCTTTGCTCTACTGTAAACTCACATATACCTTGCTCTTGTAAATATCTTTCTATATCTATATCTTTAATCAAATCTCCAGCATATAATTTTGTATAAAATTCTAAAAAGGCTTTTTTAATCAAATTATGTTGAAATACTTCTTTACCTCTATATTCTATCTTACCAATTATACGTGATTTCTGCTTCTTCCTTATTAAATAAGCTAACCACCTTCCAGGCTTATTAGCATTATTAAACGTATTATGCTTGACATATTGTAAATTAGTTGCCACTTGATCTGCCATCATCATATTAAACTGTCCTTTTAAGATATTTATTAATTCTTTTGTTTTCTTGTCTTCTGGATTATTTATAAGTAACTGTTCCTTCTTTCTGATTTCCTCTTCTAATTCCAATTTCTTTTTTTTTTTGCAACCTATTTCTATATTATTCATTCGTATAAGTACACCTCTCATAAAGGCCTTACTTGCATCCCAAACCATCTCAATAGATGTGCCCTTTTGCATATTCATTATAAAAAATTATTTCATTTGTTTTTTACACTCTTCTACATTTTGTTCATATTTAAACAAGTTTTCATTCAGTCTCCACGATTTTCTTCCCTTTTCCCATTCAAATTCAATCCAAACCGGACTATGATCAGACAAAATTCTTAAATATATCTTGGTTCTCTTCACCCTAGAAAACAAATCATTGGTAATTAATATAAAGTCAATCCTGGAAAAAGATTGATGTCTATCAGAAAAGAAGGTAAAATCCTTCTCTTCCGTATTGCGTTCGCACCAAACATCTCTTAATTTCAGGTCTTCCATCATATCAAAAAAAGTCTTTGGCAATTTTGCACGACTTGAAATATTCTGTAGACCTTTTTTATCTTTCCTGGTATCCATCACTCCATTCCAATCGCCCAATAATATATGTGATCTATAATCCCATTGTACTATTTTATTATGTAAATTTTTTTAAAAAAATTATTGTTGTTGATTAGGAGTATATACTCCAATTAAAAGTGTCTTTTTCCCTTCCAATAACAGTTCAATTGCAATATATCTTCCTTGATTATCTGTCTCAATTAACTTTGCTATTAGATCCTTCTCTACATAAACATTCTTTTTTTCTGAAGCCGAAGCAACAAAATGTGTACTCAACCTTGTTGTTGTTCTGCTTGGCGCCACCTTTCTTGCTAGGTGCTAATTTATGGCACTCCACACTGGATATGGTAAAAGCCGGTGTAAACAGCTATGAACAGCTGTTCCCGACTTAATTTTCCCTCTCTGGTTGAAAGAGCAGGGGAAAGAGCAGAGGGGGGAGAGTGGTAGATTCCCCTAGGGGCTTTGTTTTTCTTATGCGAAGTCCCGAAAGGTCGAATCCCATTGAATTCCTCCTTATTTTCTCCAGTATTCAGCGCGTCTCCTGCAAAAGCAGGAAAAGAGGAAGGTGTCCAAGTTCTGCTAACAATTGATTTCTTTTGGATCTCTATAAGCAGACGGAAGAAGCATGAGTGAACAATTACTGGTTTGCAAGAATTGTTGATTTCCTGATTTCCTTCTTTTTTTAAAGAGAGAAATTTTTTTTAAATCTTTTAAAATGGCGTTTCAGACTAACTGCAATTAGACCGATAGCCTTGCTGCAAAATCGAAACTGAATGGAGACTTCATCTTATTGTGTTGGATTGTGGATTGTTGGATTATATTACGTTGTTTAAGTATTTCATAAGGGGATTTTCAGCAAGAACTTTACCATGAAGGTTCTTTCAGAAGAATGGATTCGTGACTTTATACAGGATTACACAGAAAGAATGTATTTAATTATTCAAAAATACGAACTGATAATAAATGGGGATGTTTTGGATCAAGGTTTGGAGGAAATTAACCAGTGTGATTAGGACTTAAATGCAATGGAGGAGATACAAATAAAAGTGGATAAATATGAAGATATGATCGTGAATAAACAAGTTGATGTAAAGAAGTTTCCTTTAAATAGTTTGGATGAAATGTTAGAATTTGTGTTACAGGAGGCTGTCTCCCAAAACGGAAAAATTTACAGGCTTAATGCTTTTCAAGAATTTTCTCTTTGGACTGATGGAATATATGGTAGTAATTTGTGGATTTTTGGACATAAGGAACTATTAGGCAATATTGTGACTGACTTTTCAAAAGGAGTAATGAAGGAAAGACAGAGATTAATGCATCAAAAAAAATGGCAAGACATAAAAGTATTATCCTTGAAACGAGGTTGTTTTGAATTATTAACAGACAAAAATATTGCTGTCCCTGAAAGACACTATGTGAGGAAGATCTGGAAGAAATGGGTTGATTATATGTTTTATATCTATCATAAAAAACTAGGTATTTGGATTTATACTGGATTTTGACGAGGAAGGACTAAATTTGAATAGCTACTGTAATTTTCGGTATTGAAATCTTATAAGGTGTTGTATTGTATTTTAAATAGAATATTTTTTAAAGAGTTTATGTAAGAAAGACCTGGGGGGGAAATTATATGGTTACAGAAGCTATAAGGGAGATATTCTTTGAATTGGATTGGATTTTTATGCTTTAGTTGGTTTTAAATACTTTAGGATTAATTTGTTCTATTGATTTATATATTTTGTTACTGTTAATTGTTTATTTTATTTTATTTTTTTCTCCTGAAGGATTTTGGTTATGTTATGAGGAAGTCAGAGCTAGAGAGGGAAAATTGGTATAATAGTTTTGGGGGAAATTTTTCTTAGCATATGTTTGTTTTATTTTTAACTATACCTTGTGCTTCTTCCGGGAAGTTGGGGGGAGGGGGGAGGGATTAGTGAAGGGAGGGGGGTTGGGGGGAAAGGGGGAAAAAATTTTTTGTAAAACTTTTTGAATAAAAAAAAGCAAAAAACCTTGTTGTTGTTGTTGTTAGTTGCGAAGTCGTGTCCGACCCATTGCGACCCCATGGACAACGTTCCTCCAGGCCTTCCTGTCCTCTACCAACCTTGAATTAATCAAATATTTTTGGTCCAAAGTTCTAATATGTGTTTCTTGTAAACAAACTATATCATTTTTAAATGGTTTCAAATAATAAAATATCTTTCTTCTTTTCTGTGGTGAATTTAAACCATTAACATTCCAGGATAAAAAACTAGTTGCCATTTTTGGCAGTCGGAAGCTAGAACACCCAATGTAACTCCGCTTTTTCTTTGGGTCTTGCTCCTCCCACAGCTTCTATTTTAGTAGCCTCTGCCACTTGAATTTGTTGGAGCTTAACTTCCTGTTCCTTACACTTAGTTGCTGCTCTCATCATCCTTTGTTCTTTTACTCCTTCTTTTAGTACTTCTCCCTCTTTAGATATATCCAACACTTGTAAAGAATCTTCCTCCATAACTATAACTGCAGCTTGGTCTTGTGCCTGCTTCATTGCTTTTTCCCTTTTTCTTATTTCTTCAACATCCCTTCTTCTACATTCTGGTGACGGTGGGCTTCCAGCTTTCAATACATTAACATAAAAGTCTCTTGCTTTCCAAATTCCAAATAATCATGTGTAATACACAATTATCCCCACTGGGATATCCCATCTATATTCCATCTGCCTTTTTTTAAGCTCCTCCACCAAAAATGCATATTCTTTTCTGCTTCTCAGCATTTTAGGGGGAATTTCTTTCAAAATTAAAATTTCTTGCCCAGCTGCCTGAATTCCCCCCCGCCCCCTTGTAAGATGCTTGCAGAATTGCATTTCTCATTCTTCGAGTTGTAAAATAAATAACCACATCTCTTGGCAACTGCTTTTGTCTAGCAATCCAAGAATTCACATGATAAATTTTGTCAATATGATATGCCACTTCATCTGGTTGCTCTCCTATTATCTCTGCAAATACTTCAGAAAAAATTCTTTCAAGTCCTCCTTCTTATTTTCCTGCAATCTCCTAATTCTTAGAGAAAATTCCATAGCCCTATATTGGACCAATATAATTTCATCATCTGTTTTTTCCACTTTAGCCTGAACCTCCTCCATCTTATTTTCCAGCTTTAAATTAGATTGCTATATTTCCTCTACATTTTCCTCCAACAAGTTCAAATTGGTTGCCAAACCTTGAACTGCTAGCACAAGACTGTCCCTAATTTCTTGGTTCTGTTCTTGAATTTCCAACATCTGTTCTGTCATCTGTTTCTGTTTCTCTTCAATAAGAGAAGTTTGCAAATTTATAGAGTCCTTTACAAAGTCCTTCAAATTTTCCTGTAGTGCTTCTAAGTTTAGTGCTTTTGTATCAACAGTATGAGCTGGAGAAACTCCTGCACTCCTAGAGGTTGGTAGTTTCGCCATCTTTTAAACTTTTGTTTCACTTTAATCCAAATTAACAAAAGTTCTTTTTGTATTTTCTGTAAGCACAGTCTCTTCCCTTTATCCTTTTATCCCTTTATTTAATGACTTCCAACAGTCTCTGGCAGCACTATATCCAGAACAGTAGCAATTTTCTCACTTTTGCTTTCCGCTCGTTAAATCATTAGGTTAATGGCACCATTATCGGTCTTGCCTTCAAGTTGCAACAAAACAACAGGGAGTTAAGAAAATTGTTACTTGCATTTCAGTCCTCTTGCTTCTGTTCTGTCCAGTATAAAATAAATTTATAGTCCAATATCAGTCCCAGAGCTTGGTCGCGGTGATTATTTCTGCCAGAGCAGAGAATCCTTGGATCCAGAGCGCTTCGGGCTAATAGGGAGCTTAACCATTCAAACCCCCAAAATCATTTTAGGAGTTTTAGAAAAGCTCTACTTTTGCCTGTCTGTTCACCTCCTCCTCTTCTCCCGGGGTGGGTGGGTGGAGATTTTCCGAATTGCTAGGCAACTGATTTGCGCTGCCTTAGTGATTCTACGTGATCCAAAGGCTGGTGGTCTAAAAGACTGTCACCATCACCAACGGTGCCAGGTGGAAGTCCCCTTTTTTTGAAAAAAAATTCAAAGACATTTTTGATGTTAGCTGTCCATTTTAGATCTTGCGATATGGTAGAACCTAGAAATTTGAAGGTCTCTACTGTTGATACTGTGTTGTCTAGGTATTGTAAGAGGTGAAAGTATGGAAGGGTTTCTCCTAAAGTCTACCATTTCTACGGTTTTGAGTGTGTTCAGTTCCAAATTGTTCCGGTCGCACCATGAGGCTAGTCGTTCAACCTCCTGTCTATATGCGGATTCATCATTGTCTCGAATGAGACCGATCACTGTTGTGTCATCTGCAAACTTCAGTAGTTTAACAGATGGATCATTTGAGATGCAGTCATTGGTATATAGAGAGAAGAGAAGTGGAGAGCACACACATCCTTGGGAGGCCCCTGTGCTAATTGTACAGGTATCTGATGTGATTCTACTTAGCTTCACCTGCTGCTTCCTGTTTGTTAGAAAGCTTATGATCCACTTACAAGTGTGTTCAGGTACCTGTAGCTGCTTTAGCTTAGTTAAAAGAGTGTCTGGAATGATGATATTGAATGCTAGTGCAGAGCAGGGGTGAAATGCTCCCGGTTCGGACTGAGTCGCATGATCCGGTAGTGATGGCGGCTGCTGGTTTGGAGGACCAGTAGCAAAAATCCCTGGCCCGCCCCCCCCCCCAGCCTCTGCTGAGCCGCACCATCAGCAGAGGGGTTTTTTTTACTTTTAAAAGCAGGTTTTTCTTCAGCCGAAACATGCCTTTAAAAGTAAAAAAAAGCCTTTGAGGATCCCGCCCCTCAGCTGAGATCAGCAGAGCCTTTAAACTTTAAAAAAAAATTTAAAGGCTCCTCTGGCGATGTCACCTGAGTTCCTCATCAGCAGAACCTTAAAAAACATGTTTTCTGTAGAAAACGTAGAAAACCTCCTTTTAAGAGATTCTAAGTCACTTACCTGATTACTGATCGAATGCATGGCTTTTTTCCCAGCCCGAAAGCCCCAGTTTCACTTTCAGCACCAGACAGAATCAGTTGCTTAGCTAATCTATTTCATCACTCAGCAACTAATGGTGGCTGGCTTTGCTGGCTGGGAATTGAAGTCCACAAACTTTAAAGTTACTAAGGTTGGAGAACCCTTATCTAAAAAATATAAATAAAATAAAATAAAATAAAATAAAATAATAAAATAAAATATTTGTGCAGCTTTCTGAGATTTGGTGTGTTTCTGTAGTGTTTCACTCTAACTACACAAACACACAAAATCTCAGAAAGCTGTATGTGGTATTTTGTGTGTGTGTGTGTCAGTTGTGTTGTGTTATGTTTGTGTGTAAAGTGTGAAAGTTGGTTTTTGAGCTTTTTGTGGCTGCGTGAAGTATGAAGTGCAGCTGCTTTTACATTGTGTGTGAGTCAGTTGTGTTGTGTTGTGTGTGTGTAAAGTGTGAAAGTTGGTTTTTGGTACCTCATTGTTTTTTATACTTTGTTTATTATTTTTATTATTTATTGTTATTGGCCACGCCCACCCAGTCATCTGACCACCAAGCCACACCCACCAATTAAGCCACACCCACAGAACCGGTAGAGAAAATTTTTAGATTTCACTCCTGGTGCAGAGCCATATTAACAGAATCTTCTGTTGATCTACTTGCCTGGTATGCAAATTGCAAGGGGTCTAATAGCATATCCATGATGGTTTTCAAGTGGGACAGCACTAGCTTTCAAAGGTTTCCATGACTACAGATGCAAATACAATTCTTGCTGCTGTCAAGACATGTAATATTAAGTATAAGTTCCCTTTATCATACTTTTCAGGTATTAGTCCTAGCAAAAATATTTCTGGCTTATAATCTATACATTGTTTTAACTTTTTCTCTAACCATGTATGTATTTTTGTCCAATATTTCTTTGCTTTTACACATGTCCACCACAAATGATAATACGTCCCCGATGTCTAGTTACATTTTCAACATTTGGCAGACATGCTTTTAAACATCTTTGCTAATCTTGCCAGTGGTAAATGTCACCTATAAAACATTTTATATAAATTTTCCTTATACGTAATTTCCATTGTCAACTTGCAATTTCTTTTCAAAAGATTTTGCCATTTATCTAAATCTATAGTATATCCAAAGATTTTTGCCCATATTATCATTGTTTCTTTTACCTGTTCATCTTCCATTTTTAACCTTAACAAGAAATTGCATATTTTCTTTATCAATTTTTCATCTGCTCCTAATATTATTTAGTCAAATATTGTAGGCTCTTTGTAGAAACCATAATGCTTAATGTCTTTCTCATATCTTGATTTTATTTGTATATGTGGCCACTATGATAAGTCCACACCTTGATTCTGCAACTCTTGTTTTAAGTTCCCCTTCCACATTTAAAATATTTTTATATGTTAGGATTTTTTCCAGATTTACTAATTTGCATGTATAAATGCTT
Organism: Ahaetulla prasina; assembly: GCF_028640845.1. Taxonomy (NCBI): domain Eukaryota; kingdom Metazoa; phylum Chordata; class Lepidosauria; order Squamata; family Colubridae; genus Ahaetulla; species Ahaetulla prasina. The sequence continues at coordinate 87,476,952 of NC_080542.1, forward strand.
CCATTGCTGAGAGCCAAAGTTTTGCTTCAATTTTTTTCCCATACTGAGAGCGTTTCTTATATAGTGTCTTTGAAAATATCTATTAGTTTTGCTTTTTGTTATACCATAAAAAAAGCTTGGCATCCCAATTGGAGATCATGGCCTTCTAAAAGCAGTATTTTTTTTATGTCTAAGTGTTATCCATTCCCTCACCCATGTTAGTACAACTGCCTGATAATATAGCTCCCAATCTGGTAGTCCAAAACCCTGATTGTTTTTGGATTCTTGCAACATTTTCAATCTTATTCTTGTTTTTTTTCTCTTGCCAAACATATTTCAAAATTATAGTTATTTAATTCATCAAAATATTTTTTTTCTTTTTTTATTTGGACCGTTTGGAACAGGAAAAGTAACTTCGGCAAGATATTCATTTTTATGGTTGCGATTCTCCCTACCATTGATAGCTACAAATTTTTCAATTTATCTAAGTATGTTTTAATTTGTTGTAACAGTCTTATATAATTATCTTCCTTAATTGTAACACATCTTGCTATTAAATACATTCCCAAGTATTTAACTTTCTTAACTATGTGTAAATCTAGTTTCTTTGTCAATTCTCTCTTCTGTTTTTTTGAGACTTTTAGGTAAGATTTTAGTTTTATCTTTGTTTATTTTCAATGCTGCAACTTGCCCATATTCTATTATTCCCTTTAACTTAGGGCGTTTCCAGTGGTTCTTCTAAGATAAATACTAAATACCACTTGCTTTTTATTGTGCACATTATCATTTGATCTAATCTGCATTGAAAACTGGAATAGTGTTGTAGTGTAAACACCAAAAAGCTGACATATATTATGAAGCTTCTTACCCATCTACCCAATTACTGTATTTGAATTAAAATGATACCCAGTATTCCAATAATTGTCTTATTTTAAGTTATCCTCTAGCTAATTCCAATAATATATCTTCCTCTGTTTTCTTTTATTGTCGGGTACTTTGTGATATTTGTATGTAATTAGGAAATTATTACTTGCATTAAAGCAATAAGTTTGGAATAAAATTCAAACTGTTTATTTATCATTTACCTTCTTCTAATAATTTATAAAAGGTATAGATCCATCAGAAAAATAGTAGTTGTGATGTCTCTCAGATAGAGATCCATTTTCAATAAATCCAAGAGGGAAAAAAGGAAGTTGCTAGTTTGGGTTGTGTAACCTATGTTGGAGGCCAAGACTGATTCAACACATTTTCAAATGCATGAGTTTTATATAATTATGATAATTCTGTATCCCAGAGCTATTCATCAACCTGAAGGTTCAAGAACAGTATGGCTTTTTATAGGTTCCCATTTAGCTGATCCATAACTAATTGGACCAGAGAATACTATAGTCTTATCCAACTGTTCTTAAATTCTTAAAATAGTGCAGATGTATATCTTATCTTGCTGAAAACAATCTGCTTGAAAACTTTTCTTATTTGAAAGTATCCTTTCAAAATTGGGGAACCTGTTTATAATGAAGATACATATTTTTAGTTTTGAGGTGTGGCAGTTCCCAAGAGCTATGGGAACTGTGGCCATGATGCAATGAGATAGAGTATTTTTTTGCCACTTATTGAAAAAAATATAATAGGTAAATTAAGTCTCTTAAGTAGAGGTTTGAACTACTTAGAGATGATTTGAAGAGCATGTAACATATATTTCCCATAATTGTTCAATTTGTTCCTGATATTTTCCTATTACTCATTCTAAAACAGTGAAAGATATGCTTTTTCAAAAATTACGTTATGGGAGGAAAGAATTTTGTTATGTATTCATGTTTGTGCCTTTAAATATTTGAGCGGGAAATCAGCACGTTGCTGATTGGACGAAGCCTCCAGTAGAACTGTATAAAAGGAGAGGTTTTTCTCCCAGCCAGTTGCTGGGTTCACCCTATATTAAAGAGCTGTTGTCACTACCCTGGTCTCCAGCCTCGTTACTTCCCGAACTTAACATTGGCGACGAGGATGGGATCTCGAGGCTAAGGAGAACCAGAACCGAGCTGAAGCACGATAGACCCGAACCCAGCAAACTCAGGGCAGAAAAGCGGAGATGGCCAGTTACACTCCGCCCGCACCGTTTGACCCGGCTAAGGAGAAATGGGGAACGTATATGACCCGTTTCGAAAGCTTTCTAGAAGCCAATGAACTGCAAGGAGTTCCAGATAACCGAAAAAGGGCTTATTTCTTAAGCCACTGTGGTCCGGAGGTCATTGATATCGCGGAAGCCCTGGCAGAGCCAACGCCGTTGCAGTCGGTGTCATGGCCAACTCTACAGACTTTATTAAAAAACCACTTCGCACCAACGCCGTCCAAATACGTGCGGCGGTTTGAATTCGGAGTGCGAAGGCTGATGCAGTGCGAAACCATCGGTGACTACATGGCCGCCCTAAGAAAAGCGTCCAAGGACTGCGGATACGCGACCTAGACGAGGTGCTCCTCGAGCAACTCATCCGAGGCATCAAAGACATCCGTTTGCGGCGGCTGCTAGCAAAGAGCAACCTAACGCTGGCCACCGCTCTGGACGAAGCCAGAGCACATGAAATGTCCACCCAAGCGGCGGAGACACTGCAGAAGCCTGTCCCACCAAAGGCGAGCGCGAAGGCAACCCCGGTGCACCAGGAGGAGGTTCAGACCGAATCCGACGGTGAAGATGAGGAAGGGGTCTGCCGAACCGAGAAACGCGACAAAGGGGACAGAGATGAATGCGGGAGCTGCGGTGGTCAACACCAGCGGCAACGCTGCAAGTTTAAGGACGCGACCTGCCGGCGGTGTGGGAAGAAAGGGCACCTAGCTCAAGTTTGTCGAGCGGCCCAACCTTCCCGCCGAAAATTCAAATCGGCCAATCAGAGCGCGGAATCGGCAAGGCGACCCGCGATTGGCTCAAACAAAAAAGGCGCGGATTCCAACCAAACAACTGTGGTCATAGGCCGCGCCTCGACCCGAGTGGAGAAGAAGATCTTCACCAAGCCAAAAATAGAGGGAGTACGGTGCCGGCTTGAAGTAGACACGGGATCAGCGATCACCATCATGTCCTGGGACACTTTGGCGAAGTCGCTGCCGTCTGTCGCGAAGCGCCACCTGCAAGCACAACGGCTACGAGTCCACGACTACCAGGGGAATCGCATCCCTGTTCGAGGCCACCTCCGTCCGAGTCGAGTACGGTCCATACAAGAAGACCCTGCCCATCACGATCGTCGAAGGAACTCTGCCCAGTCTGTTGGGACTAGACTGGTTTCGTGCCCTGGGCATGGGAGTGACTGGCATCTACAGAAGTGACTGTAACCTGAAAGACATTCTCTTTAACGAGTTCAAAGATGTCTTCAAGGACTGCCTGGGCAAGTACAAGGGGACCCCTATTTCCTTCAACTTAGACCCCCAGGTAGCCCCCATTAGGCTTAAGGCGAGGAGAGTCCCTTTTGCCCTAAAACCAAAAATCGATAAGGAGCTGGACAAGCTCATAAATCAGGGGATTTTGGTGCCAGTCGATCACGCAAAGTGGGAGACGCCAATCGTCACCCCAATAAAGCCGGACGGGTCAATTAGAATTTGCGCTGACTACAAGGCGACGCTTAACAAAGCCTTACAGAAAAGCGCTTACCCGGTTCCCGTGGTGCAACACTTATTGCACTCTTTGGGGCAAGGGCAAGTCTTTGCAAAGTTAGACTTGGCCCAAGCCTACCAACAACTGCCCGTAGACGCCCGCACAGCCGAAGCCCAAACGATTGTAACGCACAGGGGGGCCTTCAAGTGCACCCGATTGCAATTTGGGGTTAGTGTGGCACCAGGGCTGTTCCAAAACCTAATGGAACGACTACTGCAGGGGCTCCCAGGGGTAGTTCCCTACTTCGATGATGTCCTAATTTCAGGGGAAAACATGGAGGAATTGGGGGAGCGGTTAAGAAAGGTTTTGGGCATTTTCCGGACAGCCGGATTAAAAGTCAAGGCAAACAAATGCCAGATAGGGGTCGAATCCGTCGATTTCTTGGGCTACCGGATAGACAAGAAAGGAATTCACCCCACTGAGAGCAAGGTTAAGGCAATTAGGAAGGCTCCAGCGCCCAAAAACAAAGCAGAGCTGCAGGCATTCCTGGGATTGGTGAATTTTACGCGGTCTTTTAAAGAACAAAGCAACTGCTATGGAACCGCTGCATAGGCTCTTAGGAAAAAATACTGTTTGGTCTTGGGGAAAGTCGGAAAATAGGGCTTTTGAAGCAGTAAAGAACCTGCTCTCAAGTGATAGCCTGCTCATCCAATATCACAACTCATTACCCCTAGTGCTGGTTTGCGATGCCTCCCCTTATGGGGTGGGAGCTGTACTCAGCCATAGACTCCCAAACGGCACAGAAGCCCCTATAGCTTTTTACTCTAGAACGTTGTCCTCCCCAGAGAGAAACTACAGCCAGCTAGATAAAGAAGCACTAGCCATTGTGTCAGGGGTTAAAAAATTCCACGAATATGTCTTTGGGCGGAATTTTGAAATCGTGACTGACCACAGACCGCTACTAGGGATACTGGCTGGCGACCGCCCAACGCCTGTGGCACTTTCGCCACGACTGACCCGATGGACTATATTCCTAGCCGCTTATTCGTACAAGCTGCAGCATCGACCAGGAAAAGAAGTGGGGCATGCAGACGCGTTAAGCCGATGCCCACTACCAGGGGCAACCGACGACCCCACTCCGGGGACGCCCATTCTACTTATTGACTCTTTGGACTCTGGCCCAGTCACATCTAAGGAAGTGGCTCGGGCATCATACCGGGACATTGTGTTAAGGACTGTACTCGGTTGGGTACAGAGAGGGTGGCCCGCTGCGCCGGGCGAACGGTTCAAAGAATTTGTTAAAAAACGAGATGAGCTCTCGGCTCAAGGGGGGTGCCTGTTATGGGGTGATCGTGTAATAATTCCTGATAAATTAAGGGGAAAGGTATTGGACCTCCTCCACGAGGGTCACCCAGGGATCGTAAGGATGAAGGGGTTAGCTAGAAGCTATGTGTGGTGGCCACTCATGGACGCAGAGATTGCTGAGAGGGTAGGGAAATGCCAGGCTTGCCAAGAGTCCAGACCTCTACCCCCAACGGCCCCAGTCAGGGAATGGGAAAAGCCCCAAGGGCCCTGGTCAAGAATCCACATTGATTTTGCTGGCCCCTTCCACGGCCAAACGTTCCTAGTGGTTGTTGATGCATTCTCTAAATGGTTGGAGATCATACTCATGAAATCCACTACGGCCGAAGCAGTAATCACAGCCCTGCGCCACCTATTTGCAACTCACCGGTTGCGGACACTCTGGTGTCCGACAATGAGCCTCAATTCACGGCAGCCCAGTTTGAAGAATACCTGGCAGAGGAGGGCATCCGACATGCCCTCTCTGCGCCTTTCCACCCCGCGCCGAATGGCCTTGCAGGCGTTCCGTCCGGGCGCTAAGGAGGCATTGTCAGGCTCAAGCCAGGTGACTGGCAAACAAAGATAGACTTTTCCTAGCCGTCAGCACAGAACCCCAAGCACGGCCACCGGGAAAAGCCCAGCCGAATTACTAATGGGACGGAAACTCCGATGCCCACTTGACCGTCTGAATCCCCATTACACACCAGAGGGTTACAAGGGGGAACTAGAAAAGACAAGGGAAATGAGCATAGGCGACCGGGTGTGGGCCCGAAACTATGGGGACGGCCCTAGTTGGTTCGCAGGACAAATAATAAAGATAACCGGCCCAAAATCGTACGTGGTAGAGCTACCAGACAACCGAGTGTGGAGGCGCCACATAGATCAGATAAGGAAACGAATAACTGATCAAACCGAACCAAATGAAACAAATCATGACCAATACCAATTTGAATTCACAGCTGACAATGACCCGGGGGAGGCGCAAGACTTAGCTGAGGTCCCAGAGTTCCAGCGACGCCATCAGGTTTCCGAGGGAAACAGCAGGGACAGTTTCAAAAATAATCCAAGGCCGGATGGCCAGGAAAAAGAGTCGGCCAATAATCCGGAGCCCGTTGGCTCAGAGAAAGAGCTGGGAGGAGAAAACAGCCCCTCCGATCAGCTCAAAACACCACCCAGAACTGAACCGCGCAGGTCAGAAAGAACTAGGAGACGCCCAGGTTATTTGCGTGACTACGTCGAAAAATAACATGTAAATAAATATGTAAATAGAGGCAAAGTGTTTTCTGGGAGGGGAGGAGTGTTATGTATTCATGTTTGTGCCTTTAAATATTTGAGCGGGAAATCAGCACGTTGCTGATTGGACGAAGCCTCCAGTAGAACTGTATAAAAGGAGAGGTTTTTCTCCTAGCCAGTTGCTGGGTTCACCCTATATTAAAGAGCTGTTGTCACTACCCTGGTCTCCAGCCTCGTTACTTCCCGAACTTAACAAATTTGATAACATTTTTATGGATGGCATATGATTTTTCACTTATTCAGTCACAAAGAAATGAATGTTTCATATTTGCTTAATAGAAAATAATACTAACAGTATCATCCTGTAATCTGCTAGTTTCATTTTAAAAAAATAAACTCAAAACTTCATCAAGATAAATTGTTAAGAATTTCTGAAATTTCCTACAAATTAGATATAGAACCTTATTGTGGGGGATAAGAAAACATTTTAAAAATTGCAAAGCAGATTTTGTCACAGTACTAGAAAAAATAGAAGCTATTGTGAAATCCTGAAAAGAGGCATGATAAGAGTAGTTGCTTAAGAAATGGGGTGAGTTAATGGTTTACTGTAGTCTACTGTGTGTTCTGTGACAGGAGAGAAAAAGGAGGGCTGCAACAACACAAAAAAAGAAGTTCAGGTCAAACGTGTGTGTGTGTGTACACATACATATATATATATATACACATACATATCTGTTTTCTCATCTAATTCCTTACCCTGAACTTCTATATACACACAATGCTTTTTTTTTCAATTGAAAGAATGGTCAAGAGCTTTAGAAATGAATCAAATGATGCTATCACGCACACACCAAATTAGTAGCCTCAATTTGTTCAAAATGCAAGATTGAAGAGAATCAACTTTTAACTTCTATGGGAAATGCTACTTTCACTGTTTAAAAACCATAGTTCCTGTACTTTATCAGTAATGCATCTTTTACAGCAGTGTCCTCCAACCTTTTGGGCACCAGGGACGGGTTCCATGGAGAAAGTTTTTTTTGCAGACCAGAAGGGGCATGGTTTTGTGTGCTGCCTGCATCCTGGGGATGGGGCTTTGCTTGTTTGCACGGACCAGGTGCTGGCATGCTGCAGACTGATGCCTGTCCATAGACCAAGAGTTGGGACCCTTGTTTTATAAGAAACAAGTTTCTTGAAATACCACTTTGAAATAAGTCTTAAAACCTTTTTGTCTCAATATGAATTTGAAACAGTAATTAGAAAAAGACAAGCTAAATTTATTAAAAATCATAATGAAGTCCTCAATTTTTAAGATATTCACAACAGACAGTAACAACACAGATTAATTTTAAAAATGCAGTTTTCATAAAATTTTGGTAGTTCAATAGCTCATGGATGTATGAATTTTCTTATTTGTGTCTCAAAAGATTTGAGATTTTGGCTGGACCTTTGACATATATCAGTGATTTGTAAATGTCACAAATCAATTCTTGCTCAATCTAGCATCTTCTAGATAGATTGAACAAGACACCCATAATTCCCAAAACACACCATCTAGAAGATAATGAGATTTTTAGTCCAAGCACATCAGTTGGGGAGGTCTGGTCTCACTAGTTAGTTTATTCTCTATATGATATATCTGGAATGTCAATATGTGATCCTGTTGAAAGAAATATCTGTGATGTACTAAATGACTCTTATTCCAAGTCACCATACCTTGTGAGCAATTTGGACATTGATAATTACCTCTGCTTAGAGAATTAATTATAGGAACAACTTTCATAGGAATCATAAAATGAATTGTTTTAAATTGTTTTTATTTATTTTTTACCCCTCACAGATAATGAAAAAAATGAGTAACATCTATGAATCAGCAGCCAATACTCTGGGAATCTTTAGCAGCCCCTGCCTGACCAAGGTAGAATTGAGAGTGGCATGCAAAGGCATATCTGACAGAGATGCCCTCTCTAAACCAGATCCCTGTGTCATTCTGAAAATGCAGTCTCATGGACAATGGTTTGAGGTAGGTGTGCAATTATATATTTATTCTCCCTCTCCTTCTCTGTCCCTCCCTCCCTCCCTTCATATACTACTACTTCTTTCAAAAGAAAAGAAAAGGATTTGAATTTGCCCAAAGCCACACTTCCTCCTGGAGATGAATGACACTGTCTTATAATTCTTCCAGTGCTAAAAAATTAACCAAAAAAAAAAAAAAAGTCCCAACCTCTGCAAAGATGCCCAATTTTATCTCAGGGGCACTGGGTAGTTTTTTGATGCTATGTCAATGGTATTTCTGAATGAAACCACTACAAATCCATGCCTGATTTGGCAGAAAACAATAGGAGAAGGAAATTTGCTGTCTCCATTGTGAATCCTAGCTTGTCTTTATTATCTTTACCATTCATCTATCATTGCTCAAGAAGCAAATGGTGACAAAAGGTATATTTTCTATACCTTGAGGCTTTTCTAGAATAGTGTCAGAACAAGCAAGAAAATCTTATTTCAATATTAGTAGAGCTCATAATTACTTCAGACTATTTCATTAATAGGCCAAAAGCCAGATGAAGGTAAGCTCATGAACACAAAGGAGTAAACTGCTCTTATCAAGAAATTATTGTGCTATGGCAAGATGAGCTGGCTGAAAAAAAGCCAATATTTTGATCAAGACCATATTGGGAAAACATTAATGTGGAACTATGAAAGGAGTACACGATTAAGAAATTGGTTTATTGAAATTCAGTAATTTGCTTGGGGGAAAAAAAGAAAATGAAATATTTTCAATATATGTAATGGTGGATTTAAATTGATCCTACCAGCTTAAAACATGCCTGGCCTAATCAGCACTTGCAATTCATCTAGTGATAAAATGTACAGAAGCATCTGGGGCTGTAGAAGCAAGCCACTAAAAGGAAAATTCCAAATAAATAAGTTAATTCTTTTTGACCCTATGATTCTATTATTCTAGTCAAGTGCATGTATTTTGTTTAATAATAATAATAATAATAATAATAATAATAATAATAATAATAATAATAATAATAATAATAATAATAATAATAATAATAATAATAATATTTTAATTTTTATACCGCCCTTCTCCCGAAGGACTCAGGGCAGTGAACAGCCAGATAAAAAACAGTACAATACACTACAATAAAATCACTATTTAAAAAACTTATTCAATATGGCCTATAAATTAAATATAAAATACATAATATAATATAAAACCCCATTTAAAATCCAATTAAAAAACCCATTTTAAGCCAGTCCTGCTCAGAAGAATAAATATGTCTTCAGCTCGCGGCGAAAGGTCCGGAGGTCAGGAAGTTGTCGAAGTCCTGGGGGAAGCTCATTCCAGAGGGTAGGTGCTCCCACCGAGAAGGCTTTCCCCCGGGGATCGCCAGCCGACACTGTTTGGCTGACGGCACCCTGAGGAGACCCTCTCTAGGGGAGCGTTCCGGTCGGTGGGAGACATGTGGTAACAGAAGGCTTGTAGCTGATCTTATTGCACATGATCAGAAGTATGCAGGGCCAGAGTCAGAGGTATACAGATTAGAGCATTGCATGTAGGCTGGAAAATAGCTCTAGTTAATCATTTAACACAAAGAAAATTACCTATTGAGGAAAAAGATATTTTGGGAAGGAGTAGCTGGCAGACAGAATATTCCAGACACTCTGAATTAATGTCATCCATGGTCCCAAACCAGCTCAAGATCCAACAAGTCCGCTATGTAGAATATATTAAACATAGCTTACTTTTACTCTAAGGCAAGCAATGTGGATGGCCTATGACTTCTGAATATTAATTTCCAGCCTTAATTTCCACTGCATGTACAATGAATCATGACTTTGGAAATGAGTTCTCCTTCCCATGGTGGCCTCTAATCTTTTGCAGGGTGTTTGCCTTTTAGACAATTTTGAGAGAAAATCAGGATATTTTGTCAAATGTACAAGTACTTATTATGTGAAACCTGGTTCAAAAATAGTAACTGGATAAGGAATTGGAGTCCTAATTGACCAGGGGTGTCAAACTCGCAGCATCATGTTGCCTTCATGTGGCGTATTGTGATTGCCCCCCTTTGCTAAAACGGGTGGGCATGGCCAGCATGTGACACATCTGGCCTACAGAGTGCAAATTTGACACCCCTGTAATAGACAGTCATTTAAATATGAGCCAGCAGTGTGACATCAGCTAATGTGATCCATGGTTGCATAAACAGAAGGATACTTCAATTTGAAGTATTAGTACCACTTTATAAACCGTTACTAAGATCACACTTGAATACTGCATCAGGTTTTGGTCACCACATTATAAACAAGAAGTTAAGATGTTTGGAAAAGTGCTGTTGTGTCTTGCCCGCTCTCACAGCAGCTGGGGCCTTCTTATCTGCTCCCGAACATGGAAGAATGTATGCCTCCTGGCCCCAGTCCTGGTTCCATGCCCAGACAAGCTGAAGAGGAGGGGGCACCTCCCGGTCCCAGCCCTGGCTCCATGCCCAAGCGGGCTGCAGAGGAGGGAGCATCCCCCGGCCCCAGCCCTGGCTCCATGCCCAGGCAAACGGAGCAGCTAGACCCCTCCCCCTCCTCCACAGCAGGTGAGCCTGAGGAAAGTTTATTTCCAACAGCTGCTGATTGGAGTGACCCTCGCATCAGAAGACTGGATAGGCGGAGGCAACAGAAGGAAGGGAGGGGCAGGCCTTAATGAGTGCTGAGTCATGGAGCCACACCCCATGGCCTATATAAAGGATCTGCTTTCTGGCAGTCTCTGAGTCAGGCAAAGTCGAACTTATCTTGCTGAAGTCACTTTCTGGTCTCCTGCCTGCTCTGAGGACTTTGCTAGGACTTTGGGCAGAGCTGCAGAGGCAAGCCTGATTCGGATTTCCCTGACCCGGCCGTCAGCGGAGGAGTGGGACACGACAAGTGCAGAGAAAAGCAACTAAGATTATTAAGGACCTGGAGACTAAAACGTATGAAGAATGCAGTTTTCAGGATTTGGGTATTGCTAGTCTAGAGAAAAGGAGGACTAGGGGTAACATGATAGCATTATTCCAATATTTGAGAGTTTGTGACAAAGAAGGGGGTGTCAACTTATTTTTCAAAGCATCAGAAGGCAAGACAAAAGCAATGGATGGAAACTAATCAAGGAGAGAAGCAACTTAGAATTAAGGAGAAACTTCCTAACAGTGAGAACAATTAACCAACAATTGCCTTCAGAAGTTGTGATGCTTCATCACTGGAGGCTTTTAAGTAGAGACTAGGTACTACTTGTCTGAAATGGTATTGGGTCTCCTGCTTGAGCAGAGGGTTGGACTGGAAGACCTCCATGGTCCCTTCCAGTTCTATTCTGTAGGTATGTAGTGTTTCTAAGAACAACTTCTAAAGGAATACATTTCTTTTTCACTCAAAGTCTTCTTATAATCTTATTTTTCAGATATAGTAGAAAAGTAAATTCTTAAAATGAATTTATCTAGATATATTTATTTTCCCCCTGTTTTCATAGACTACTAAATTAAGGAAAATAGAATTGGAGGGGAATGAGTAGTCTCAATTACAACATACTTAGTTGGGTCAGTTGTGGGAAGGGGAGGTGAGAGAAACAAATAATCCCTGAGAGATTATATTTAGGTTAAAAGTGGCCCAGCAAGTTACATCTAGTCACTCAAAAGAAAGGAAAATTCATATTTTATATGAGAACACAAAAGTGCAAAATACTTTTAAGTTGGAAATAATTCTGATAACAATATTAAAAATAAAATCAACACGTTAATCATCAGGGATAATTAAAACTTTTTTCAGTTGTTATATAAGGCCATTCTCTTCAAAACACATTAATTATGGAAACAAACGCCACTACAAAAACAGCAAAGAATGATTCTGACATCAATGCTATGACTTATAAAGAATCATAAATGCCTGGCATTCCTTCTTTAAATCATGAAAATATTTTGCTTAGATATATGTGGATGGAAGATTTATGTATGGCTTTCTATAGTTCAATGTCAGTAACAGTATCAATAGACTGAAGAATCAAAAATGTAGTTAAAATTGTGAAGTCTGAGTAAATACGAATTTATAGAGAACTCCTAATTTGGATACAAGTAAATAGCAGATACAGAGCCAGTTTAGTGTACTGATTAAAGCATTAGGCTAGAAACTGAGAGATCATGAGTTCTAGACTCAAAGCTTGGTGACCCTGAGCCACTCTCTTTCTCTTATTCCTAAAAAGAGGCAATGGCAAGCCATTTCGGAAAAATCTGCCCAAAAAAAACTGCAGGGACTTATCCAAGCAATCTTCAAGAATACTCAATAAAGGATTGAAATGAAGGGTTTTTTGTGTTCCCTGAGCTTGATTGTTTTCTTGCAAATAGTTCATTACCCAAACTAGGTAATACCATCAGTATTAGTGTTACCTAGTTTGTGTAATGAAACATTTGTAAGAAAACAACCAAGCTCATAGAGCACCAAGGACCCTTCAGTCTTCAATAATCAAATATGATTTAAAAAAGGAAAAAATAGCAGATAGTTGAATGTCAATATATTACAAGATCTTTCAACTTACAGAATCATAGAATAATACAGTTGGAAAGGACCTATGATCATGATGGCGAACTTATGGCACACGTGCCACAGGTGGCACGTAGAGCCATATCTGTGGGCATGTGAGTGTTGCCCTAGCTCAGTTCCAGCACACATGTGCACACTGGCCAGCTGATTTTTGGGCCTTCCGGGGCCACCAGAAGTCAGGAAACAAGTCGTTTCCAGCCTCTGGAGGGTGTCCTGAAAAACGGTGCAAAAACGGTGTGGAAGGCCGTTTTTGCCCTCCCCAGGCTTCAAGAAAGCCTCTGGAGCCTGGGGAGGGCGACAAATAAGCCTATCGGGCCCACCATGCCATCACGTGCTAAAAGCAGGTGGAGCACGGGGGGTGCATTGAATTATGCACACACACACTCGTGACTGTCCTGGGCTCCCCTTGCTTTTGGCACGTGACAGTAAAAAGGTTAGCCATCTCTGACTTAGGACATCTTCTAATCCAATCCACTGCTCAAGCAGGAGACCCTATACCATTTCAGACAAATGACTGTCCAGTATCTTTTTGAAAGCCTCCAATGATGGAGCACTCACAATTTCTGAAGGCAAATCATTCCAGTGGTTGATTGCTCTTACTGTTAGTGAAAGCATTTCTTCTTAATTCTAGGTTGCTTCTTCCCTTGGTTAGTTTCCATCCACTGTTTCTTGTCTTGCATTTTAATGTTTTGGAAAATAGTTTGACTCTTTTATCTTTGTAGGAATGCTTCAAATATTGGAATACTGCTATCATGTCTCCCCTAGTCCTTCTTTTCTATAGACTAGACATACTCAGTTTTTGCAACTGTTCTTTATTATGTTTTAGCCTCCAGCCCTCTAATGATTCTTGTTGCTCCTTTCTTCATTCTTTCCAGAATCTCAATATCATTTTTATGTTGTGGTGACCAGAACTGGATGCAGTATTCTAAGTCAGTGGTCACCAACCAGTGGTCCATGGACCACTGGTGGTCCACAAGAAAATTTTGGTGGTCTGCAGAAAAATTAAATTAATAGCACTAAATACTATTTATTTTTTAAAAAAAATCATATTAGTGGTCCTCAGGATTTAAAATTATGAATTTAGTGGTCCCTGAGGTCCAAAAGGTTGGTGACCCCTCTTCTAAGTGGTCTTACTCAGGCTTTGTAAAGCAGTACTAGCACTTTATGTGATCTCAATTCTGTTCCTCTATTAATGCAACCTAGGATTGAATTTTTGACTGCACATTGTTGGCTCATATTTAAGTGATTGTCCACTAGGATTCCAAGATCCCTCTCACAATTACTGGCATTAAGTCAAGTTGATTTTTCTTGCCTAAGTGTAAAATCTTACTTTTATCTGTGTTGAATTTCATTTTGTTAGATAGGGTAGAGTGTTCAAGTCTGTCAAGATCTTTTTGATCTTAAGTTTGTTTTTTAGGGGACTGTCTATTTCTGCCAGTAATGAGGCAGGAATACCCCATTGGAGGAGAAGGTAAAATACCTTTTACTTTCTCCTCCAATTACTTTTCTTATTCACTGTTTTTCTTCTTTTTGAAACAAATGGAAACAAATATTTATAGCAGCTTCAGCTTGGAAGATGTTTAGGATCAAAAACTGTTGATCCAAGAGTGCCATAGACAGGCCCACAAAGACTAACTCAGTGCCCATAGAAATTCATGGCACTCCCAAATCACAGAATTTTTTTTATTGATTTAACTGGAGTTCTGTATGGTTATCATGCTCCTCTTCTACTAATGTTCCTCATTGCTGACAGAGCAAAACTGCCCCATTCTAAGTCCCCTCAGCTGGAACAGAATGTTTAGGCTATGTTCCCAGACTCCTGGGTCTGACAAGGCTTATCTGAGAAACCTTTAGGAAAATATTTTAATATAATTCAGAAATACCTTTATTCTTTATTTTAAATACTCTTTACATAGATGATGCTATTTTTATAAGATAGCAGTACAGGGTGTAAGACTAAATCCTGGGAATAAGAAATCAGATCTCTATGATTCATTCTTGTCAGTTATGAAGAATCCATGAACAAAATTATTGATATTACAAGAAGCTAATGTTTGCAAATGTCCATAGTTCCCATGTTCATAGTTCCCATCACCAATCTCTTTCCACTTATGACTGTATGACTATAACTTGTTGCTGGCAATCCTTATGATTTATATTGATATATTGATCATCAATTGTGTTGTAAATGTTGTACCTTGATGAACGTATCTTTTCTTTTATGTACACTGAGAGCATATGCACCAAGACAAATTCCTTGTGTGTCCAATCACACTTGGCCAATAAAATTCTATTCTATTCTATTCTATTCTATTCTATATAGAACAGCTTGATTTCCATTTCAGATTTTACACAGCTGAGACTGTATCCATCCAACATTTCACAGTTCTCCAAATAGATACCATTCTTGGCAACTATGGAATGCCCTGGAAGGCATGGTTTGAAATCAGTGCACATTTACATACGTATACAAAAGTCCAATTTGAACAGGCACTTGGGGGAAAGGGCTCAGCTTATTTTAAATATTAACAAATTTATCTATTGATATCTATTTCCAAAGGAAGAGATAATGCTGCTGCAATTCCGTGCCATGTCACTAAAGTTCAGCAATGTGCTTTTGAAGTATTTTGGGGAATCACAGAAGCTCTCAAGGTCCATGTACAGGCCATTAAGACATGGATTGGCCACACCAGTGCTAAGAATTTGCAGACATATTGCAAGTCAAATCCTATGTACTGGGCAAAAATAATTAATATCCATTTTGATATAAATTAGCTTCATATATGTGAATTAGATAGAAAAATATAATCTCAACTGCAGATTTTATATGTGTACTTCTCTTTAAATAGAAGGCATATTACCTTGGCAGGTGGCTGTGCCTTGCAAGTTCATAAAATGTATCATAATCTGGCATGACTGCTGGCATTTGGGTTTTGTGGCTTAGATAGAAAGCTGTTAACAGAAAGGATGCGTGGCCAACATCACAACGGGACAGTGTGCCCCAGTGCTCTGGGGTGAACATCGAAATTCCAGTCGTTTTGGGAGTCCTTTATGGACCATAGCTGTCCTGGAGGGACAGCGAAGAAAGGAGGCACTAGCTGGCGCCAGTTGTGAATTCCCTGCAGCACCGGCACCCAGTCTTCAACCCAACAACAAGGAAAGGCAGCCATTAGGAACTGCCAAAGTTGGGATGGCCACACAAGAAGATTGAGCAGGAGGGAAGATCAGAGCAGAGTATTGTTACCAGGCGAGCGATTGGCCAACTCGCAGGTAAGAAGAAAAAGAATATTTTTAAAAGCTCAAGAGATTTTTTGGCTTGAATTTAGCGGCTAATTGGCATGCGGAAATTTAAAGTGAGAGGAAACAAGCAGTAAAGAGGATTTTTAAGACAAAAGCCCTAAAAGAACTAATGTTCCATCTGGACTTAAAATTGGTTTTGGAAGAAAAAATAAATATTAAAAGGAGAAGAAAATTGAGAGGAAGCATATTTTGCTAACAAAAAGATTAAATAGAAGAAGACAAAGGAATTGGTTTTGTGGATTAACAAGTGACATTTTGTCGCTGGCAGTTGTGGTTTGGAGAGAAACATCACTGGAGAGGAAAAACAACAACATTACATTGTTTAGACTATTAAGAGAAAAAGGAACACTGAAAGAATACTTTTTTTTTGTCACAACAGTATACACAAGCATCAACATAAATTAGCAAAATATCATATAAGCATATATGTGAGCAAAAGTATGTAATAATTGTATTAATTTGATATAATGAAAGGAGACATTAGGACAGGAACGGTGGGCACTTTTGTGCTCTTATGCACGCCCCTTATAGTCCTCTTAGGAATGGGGTGAGGTCAATGGTAGACAGTTTTTGGTTAAAGCTTTTGGGAGTTTGAGAAGAGACCACAGAGTCAGGCAGTGTGTTCCAAGCGTTAACAACTCTGTTACAAAAATCATATTTTCTGCAATCAAGATTGAAGCGGTTAACATTAAGTTTGAATCTATTGTTTGCTCTTGTATTATTGCGATTGAAGCTGAAGTAGTTTTTAACAGGAAGGACATTGCAATAGATGATTCTGTGTGTTAAACACAGGTCTTGTCAGAGTTGGCGGAGTTCTAAATTTTCTAATCCCAGGATTTCAAGTCTGGTGGTGTAAGGTATTTTGTTGTTTTCAGAAGAGCGGAGAACTCTTCTTGTAACATATTTCTGGACGTGTTCAATTGTATTAATGTCAGAAATGTGGTATGGGTTCCAGACAGGTGAGCTGTATTCAAGAATAGGTCTAGCAAATGTTTTTTATGCTGTGGTTAGTAGTGTAGAGTTTTTGGAAAAGAAGCTACTTGTTTAAACAACTTGTTAAACAAGTTGTTTAAACTTGTTTAAGTATTTGTTTAAGTACTTGTTTAAACAACTGTGGCATAGCTTCAGAAGATTGGAGAGATCTAGATTGGAACTAGGATGACCCAGAAAAAAAGGGGGGAAAAACATCTGAACTGGCTTGCATTTGGAAACAGGGGGGAAAAAAGTGGGGGGGGAAGAGACAACATTTTGGACTTGAATTTGGACTATATATAAATTAAAATAAATAAACCTAAAAAGTTTTTCTCCTTATATTGAAAACATGGAGAATTGGGAGGAATTATGGGAGATGCTTCAAATGGTGCGAGAATCCTTTAAAGGGAATAAACAAGCAGAATTGTGACTTAAAAATAAAAGAATAAAGAATAAAGAGAAGAGGAGGAAATGGAGAAAAATTGAGGGGGGCAATTAAACGAGTAAAAGTTAGAGAAAGGAGGTAGAAAAGAAGATATAAGAAAGAGAGAAAAAAGAAGATAAAAGAATGGGAGAAAGGGAGAAAAATATCAAGAGATGGGATTTTGGAGAGATTGAAAGAAAATGCTTAAAAAGCGGGAAAATGAATAGTAGAAAAGAAATTAAAATAGTGGTAGAAATTCTTAGGAATGATGGAAATTAGAAGAAATATATAGATTATTGTAAAAGAATAGTGAAAAGGGTGAAATAAAGTAAATGAAGGGATTAAAAAAGAAGGAATATATTGTTTAATGTAAAATGGAGAAGTAAATGAAATGTGGAAGGTATAATGGGATATATGATTTCTTTTTCTTTTTGTGTCTGAGAATTAGAGAGAATTATAGTTGATGGTAAGGAAATATTACTTTAAATATATAAAAGAATGGAAAAATTAATTGAAGTTAAGATATAAAATTGTAAAGAAGGTTAAAAAGAAGAAATATATTGTCTTAAAAAATATATTGTCCAGCAAATGGAATGTGAAAGATAGTATGGTTTATAAGTGAAAATGACTGTTATTAAGATGTAAAAGGAAATGAAATTGAAATGTTAGTAAATGATTTATAATATTGAAAGACAATAATAATTATTGAAATTGTGAACAAAAACTCTAAGAAAATAAGAGGTGGAAGGTTGTATTAATTGATTGTAAGATACAAATGGAATAAGATGAAGACAATGTTAATAACTAAAATATATGAGGGGAGGTTTGAGAAATAATAAATGAGAAAATCGGGGTTGCCTGGACACCAGAAGTATTGAAATGAAAATAAATACAGCAATGGAGAGAGATAAGAAGAAGAAAAGAGATGGAAAGGGAGAAGGAGGAAGAGAGAAAGAAGAAAGGGAAGAGGAGAGGAGAGGAGGAAAGACAGGGGAAACAAGAGTAGGAAAGAAGGTTAGTTAGGCTGTCTATCTAGACCCGTTCCAGTCCGGCTTCCGGCCCGGATACAGTACAGAGACAGCTTTGGTCGCACTGGTGGATGATCTCTGGAGGGCCAGGGATAGGGGTTACTCCTCTGCCCTGGTCCTATTAGACCTCTCAGCGGCTTTTGATACCATCGACCATGGTATCCTGCTGCGCCGGTTGGAGGGGTTGGGAGTGGGAGGCACCATTTATCAGTGGTTCTCCTCCTACCTCTCTGATCGGACGCAGACGGTGTTGACAGGGGGGCAGAGATCGACTCCAAGGTGCCTCATGTGTGGGGTGCCGCAGGGGTCGATTCTCTCACCCCTCCTGTTCAACATCTATATGAAGCCGCTGGGTGAGATCATCAGTGGCTTTGGGGTGAGATACCAACTGTACGCTGATGACACCCAGCTGTACTTTTCCACCCCGGGCCACCCCAGTGAAGCTGTCGAAGTGCTGTCCCGGTGTCTGGAAGCCGTACGGGTCTGGATGGGGAGGAACAGGCTCAAACTTAATCCCTCCAAGACGGAGTGGCTGTGGATGCCGGCACCTCGGTACAGTCAGCTGCAGATGCGGCTGTCTGTCGGGGGTGAATCATTGGCCCCGATGGAGAAGGTACGCAACTTGGGCGTGCTCCTGGATGGTCGGTTGTCCTTTGAAGACCATTTGGCAACCGTCTCCAGGAGAGCATTTTATCAGGTTCGCCTGATCCGCCAGTTGCGTCCCTTCCTGGACCGGGATGCCTTATGCACAGTCACTCATGCTCTCGTTACCTCTCGCCTGGACTACTGCAATGCTCTCTACATGGGGCTCCCCTTGAAGAGCACCCGGAGACTTCAGCTAGTTCAGAATGCGGCTGCGTGGGTTATCGAGGGAGCGTCTCGGAGCTCCCACATAACACCTATCCTGCGCAGACTGCACTGGCTACCTGTTGTTTTCCGGGTGCGCTTCAAGGTATTGGTTACCACCTTTAAAGCGCTCCATGGCTTAGGACCGGGCTATCTACGGGACCGCCTACTGCCGGCTTCTATCTCCCATCGTCCGGTACGCTCCCACAGAGAGGGACTCCTCAGGGTGCCGTCAGCCAAACAGTGTCGACTGGCGGCCCCCAGGGGGAGGGCCTTCTCTGTGGGAGCTCCGACCCTGTGGAACGAACTTCCCTTCGGACTTCGACAATTACCTGACCTTAGGACCTTTCGCCGCGAACTTAAAACTTATTTATTTCGTATGGCTGGACTAGCCTGATTTTTATTTTTATTGGATGGGTTTTTAAAATTTTGTTATTTTACGGGGAGTATGTTTTTTAACATTTTTGGGCATTTGAATTAGTTTTTTAAGGGATGTTTTTAATTACTGTGTGTATTTATATTTTATCTGCCTGTTCACCGCCCTGAGTCCTTCGGGAGAAGGGCGGTATATAAATTAAAATATTATTATTATTATTATTATTATTATTATTATTATTATTATTATTATTATTATTATTATTATTATTATTATTGAAGTAGGGAGGAGGGGGAGAAAGAAAGGGGAAGTAGAGAAGGAACAGGAGAGAAGAGAAGAAAGTAGGTAGGATGAAAGAAGGGAAGAAGAGGAATGAGAAGAAGAAAAGATTGCTGTGAAAAGGAAAAGATGACATGGAAGAAAGGCAACCCCAAATATATTTGAAAATATTAGGATAAAAATTGAAAACAGTTTTAAAAAAAAGGAATGAAAGAGAATGCATACTAATAAAAATGGAGAAGTTAGAAGTAGAGGGTAAAAGAAAATGTGACTTAGTGAAATGAGCAAGGAAATATTAGGATACGAATAAAAATTATGAAAAAAAATATTTTGGCAAAAGCTGTAACTAAGTAAAATATATTTGAATATATTGTATTGTATAAGACATGATATGGCCAATGCTCTGTTCACAAACCATGTATGTGTGTAGGGGAAGAAATTAAAAAAAATCAATAAAACTTTTTTTTTTTTTAAAGAAAGCTGTTAACAGATATATCAGTTTTAGAAACTGGGAGGGGAAAAAAGATTATTATGCACTGATTTATTTCCTGAAAGCAATCAAGGCAGGTTACCTTGTTATCTAAAGCAGTTGTTCTATTGTAGCTGCTATCTTTATTTTTCAAATGGAGAATAGGTTATTCAGTCATTGTCAGAAAATACTATGCCAAATAGCCAGGCCAAGAATGTTTTTTTTTTTTTTTAATTCAAAAAGTTTTACAAAAATTTTTTTTCCCCCTTTCCCCCCCTCCTCCCCCTCCCTTCGCAACCCCCCTCCCCCCCCGACTTCCCGGAACGAGCACAAGGTATAGTTAAAAATAAAACAAACATATGCTAAAAAATTTTCGTCCCAACTTAATTATACCCCTACAATCATCAATTCCTAACTTCCCCCAAAAGCAATCAAAAATAATACATCATAATCATTCAAAAACAGTCTGATAACTCTTAGTCTGATATCTACGTTGAATATAGTCAATCCATTTTTTCCATTCCTTTAAGTATCTTTCTTGCGTATTGTCTTTCAAAAAGGCTGATATCTTCGCCATCTCAGCCAAATTGGCAACTTTCTTCTTAGTTGCACAGACTGTTTAAAATTCCATTCGTCACTTTCACTCCCGTTCAGGCGCCATCTTTAAGAGTCAATTAAAACAAAGGAAAAAAAGTTTCTCTTTTTTAAAAGGTAGAAGTCAGGAAATCAAAAATACTTGCAATCCAATAATTGTCCGCTGGCACTCATTCCGTCTGCTTAAAGAGATCCATAAAGATAAGACAATTAGCAGAGATGGACACTTTCTTCTTTTCCTGCTTTTGCAGGCACGCACTGAAGTCGGAGGGCAGGAATATTTATGGGACCTGTCGACCCTTCGAGGCTCTGCTTAATTAAAACAAAGCCTCTGGGGAGGTCTACCAACATTTCCTGCTGCTCTTATCTTTCCCCTTTCATCCAGGGAAAAAGATTAAAGCCGGCTTTTCCTGGCTTTACGATGTTCAGTGCGGAGCCCCTTTAATTAGGGGCTCAGCGAAGAGGTGGAGCCACCCGGAAGTCCCCAGGCCAAGAATGTTGAGAGGGAAAATATGGAACATTTTTAATCAACAAACTGTCAATTTTCTGGAATAAAATCATTTCAAATATATTATCACTGCAGAAATCCTGTAACGATCAGTTTTGAAAACAATTGTACAGGAGTGAGTGAGCACCTTGTCAATCACTCTAAGAGAAGCCCTAATTATTAGTCCTTTGACTAATAATTGAATGTTCTAAAAAGTTCATGTATAGCTTCTGCTATCTGCTCATTCTGTTCCTGGGCCAAAGGAAGGGGTAAAGCAAGAATCCCACTGCTCTAGAAATCCATGCAAAAGTCAGCCCAATTGCTTCATATTGCACTGGACAACATGAAGTCCTCTGCCCATTTCCTGCAGTCCTTAATCTTATTTCAGAATCCTTTTGTGAAATCATTTCAGGTGCTAAAAGAAAACTTATAATAACATTTTAATTTATACATACATACATATATATATGTGTGTGTGTGTGTGTGTGTGTGTGTGTGTGTGTGTGTGTGTGTGTGTGTGTGTTTTCTGAGGTTTTCACGGGTGTTTGTATGTAGATCTTTGGTTATTCGGGTTTTCTCCCGCGTAAAATTGGAAGTGTCTTGGCTACGTTTCGACGAAGTCTCATTCGTCATCTTCAGGCTTCAGCTTCGTGCTTCTGGGAGCAATGTGGGATCGCAGCTGTTTCTTCCTTTTTAACTGCTAGTGGGGGTTTGAACTGATTGGGTGGGAGCTTGGCTGTGCTCTGATTGGATGGGGGTTTTTTTGTGCTCTGATTGGATGGGGGTGTGTCCTGTGTTGGTGGGGGCTTGGTTGTGTTCAGATTAGTCTGATTTGCAGGGGGATTTGAGCTGGTGAGCTGCATTGCTGTTGTTTGGCTTCGTGTTTGTGGTCGTGCTACATCTTCATAGTGGGTGTCTGTCTGCTGTATGTATGGATTGGAGGGGTTTGAAATGGCTAATGTTGCAGCTGCGGTCTGGCTTCTGGTCCTTGGTCATGCTTCCTGATCAGTGTGGGTTTGGGTCTGCTTTCTGGGTGGATGTGTAGTGGTGACATCCTGTGTGGACCTCATGAGTGTGGGTCTGGTGTCATTCCTCGTGTTAGGGACTCGTTAGTCAATAAGGGCGGGTTTCCAAATGGCTGGTAGGCGGGAGGTATCATCTTGTTTGTTCATGCTGTGTGGGCGTTTTTCTATCTCAATGGCTTCTCTGATTATTCTGTTGTTAAAGTGTTCAGTTTTGGCGATAGTTCTGGTCTTTTTAAAGTCAATATCGTGTCCTGTGACTTTAAAGTGTTGGACCAGGGAAATATAGCTTTGCTTGAATAAATCAGGTTAATATAAGAAAACAGTTAATCCTTTGAAGTACTGCATTCTACATAAACATTAGTCTTTAAGGAATAGTTGGAACTAAATGTATTTCTAAGTAGTGTGTACACATACACTGATTTGCACATAGGTTATTTTCAGAGAGGCAGAAGGAAATTAAGTAACTTTTTTTCTACATAATGGGCAAATGAGTTCCCCATCACAGAATTGTAACTTCTCCTAGATAACTTACTGAAATTGTGTTCCCTGTTTCCCAATGTCCTCTTATAATAATCCCTCTCAAAAACCCTGATAGAATCCATAATTTCTCTTGAGATTATAAGATTTATGAATTTCCAAGCCTTCATAAGGTGAATATATCCTCAGTTAGGCTGCTATGGGATACCGTGCTTTGCTATTTGAAAACCACAGCATGTGCTCTGAGAATTTATCATCAAAGCTAAGGACATAAATTCAGCAAGCGGAAGGTGTTTTGTTTTGTTTTGTTTTGTTTTGTTTTGTTTTGTTTTGTTTTGTTTTGTTTTGTTTTGTTTTGTTTTGTTTTGTTTTGTTTTGTTGAACTTAATTCAACCATCACCAAGTTGACATTTTTGAACAGACTCGATTCACAGTGGAGAGTGATTGAAATATAATAGACATTTACTTCTGAAATATGCTTGGTCACCAAAAATCTACTGTTGTTCAGTAGTAGAAAGAAATTGCAGGGAGCTCCCTCTTCAGAATATCAAACTTTACTTTATAACTAACAATGTGAGAGCAGCCCCAGCATAAAAAGCAGGAAGACAAATTGTGAGGGCAATGAAAGAGGAATTGCTGGTTGCCTTTCTCTAGCCTCAGTTTCTCCCTGTTCATTTCTGAGCAACTGATTTTTCTAGAACTGTGATGGGGAACCTATGGCACATGTGGCACAGGTGGCACGTGTAGCCATATCAGTGGGCATGTGAGCTCAGCTCCGGAATTTGTATCCTTTGATGAACTCCAATTATAGCAGCTTAAAAGAGGACATTTCTTTTTAAAAGGGTCTATGGTTAAGTCACCTACAAAATCAATATTATATTAGTTAACCAATATCATATAGCACAACCAAGGCCAAACTTTGAACTCCAAAACTATTATAGGTTGAACTCATCCAAAACCCTGAACCAAATTCCTGGAGGAAAATCAGGTTTTAAAGCTGTTATGAAAAGCTAAGAAGATTGATTGATTGATTGATTGACTGATTGATTGAATCACTGTGCACCATCAATTATGTTTGACCACATAGATAGATATGGTCTAACAGGTGTGGGTAGCCATCCAAATTGTCAAGCCAGGAATCTGGGGGAGGATCTTACTTCTAAATGGAAACTATTCCAGAAGGTGCAGGCCACAGTAAAAAATGACCCATCCAGAATCGTTTGGCATACAGGATCTGAAGTAAGCCCTTTGTATTGGAACAAGTAGGACAGGCTAGTCCCTTTGGGATGAGCCAGTTCCTCAGATAATCTTTATAAAGGCTTATTCATTTTATTTGTAAATTGAATCTATGCAATCAGAATAAACATTATTGTGTTTAATATAACTTATTCATCAGTAATATTGCACAGCATTTGGTAACCAGAATAATTTAAAATATCTGTTCTTCAAAATAAAAGTATTTGCAGTCATGTAACCAATTGCTCAGAAAGCTATGAATTGTACTGTGTGTGTGTGCCTCTGTGTGTATTGTGTTATATATATATATATATATATATATATATATATATATATATATATATATATATATATATATATATATATATATATATATATACATATAGATATGTAGGTCTTTGGTTGTTCGGGTTTTCTCCGTGTAAAATTGGAAATGTCTTGGCAACGTTTTAAGTCTCATTCGTCATCTTCAGGCTTCAACCGTGCTTCTGGGAGCAAAACCAGTAGCAATAACCGAATAACCAACTATATATATATATAGGTCTTTGGTTATTCGGGTTATTCAGAAAACAAATATATATATATATATATATATATATATATATATATATATATATATATATATATATATATATATATATATATATATATATATATATATATATATATATATATATATATATGTAGGTCTTTGGTTATTCGGGTTTTCTCCGTGTAAAATTGGAAATGTCTTGGCAACGTTTAAGTCTCATTCGTCATCTTCAGGCTTCAACCGTGCTTCTGGGAGCAAAACCAGTAGCAATAACCGAATAACCAACTATATATATATAGGTCTTTGGTTATTCGGGTTATTCAGAAAACAAATATATATATATATATATATATATATATATATATATATATATATATATATATATATATATATATATATATATATATATATATATATATATATATATATATATATATATATGTAGGTCTTTGGTTATTCAGGTTTTCTCCCGTGTAAAATTGGAAGTGTCTTGGTGACGTTTCTGAAGTCTCATTCGTCATCTTCAGGCTTCAACTTCCGTGCTTCTGGGAGCAATGTGTGATTGCAGCTGTTTCTTCCTTTTAACTGCTAGTGGGGGTTTGAACTGATTGGGTGGGAGCTTGGCTGTGCTCTGATTGGATGGGGGTTTTTTGTGCTCTGATTGGCTGGGGGTGTGTCCTGTTTGGGTGGGGGCTTGGTTGTGCTCAGATTAGTCTGAGTTGCAGGGCGATTTGAGCTGGTGAGCTGCACTGCTGCTGTTTGGCTTCGTGGTCGTGGTCGTGCTACATCTTTGTAGTGGGTGTCAGTCTGCTGCATGTATGGATTGGAGGGGTTTGAAATGGCTAATGTTGCAGCTGCGGTCTGGCTTCTGGTCCTTGGTCGTGCTTCCTGATCAGTGTGGGTTTGGGTCTGCTTTCTGGGTGGATGTATGGTGGTGGTTCATTGCTCCCAGAAGCACGAAGCTGAAGCCTGAAGATGACGAATTAGACTTCGTCGAAACGTCGCCAAGACACTTCCAATTTTACGCGGGAGAAAACCCGAATAACCAAAGACCTACATACAAACACCCGCGAAAACCTCAGAAAATATATATATATATATATATATATATATATATATATATATATATATATATTTATTTATATATAAATATATATATATATATATATATATATATATATATATATAGTTCTTTCATTGTGCATAGGCATATACTTTTTGACTTAAATAAGTTAGGAATGAAAATTAGGTGTTTATTAGTTAGGCATGAAATCAGTTAGAATTGCATTTGTTTGGAACTGCATTTTATACTATATTTATGAGAATATAAGCAGATTTAATTTTTCTTTTTTTTTTTGAAATAATCCTCCAAGTTAAAGGTCTCTAAAGAATTTCCCTGTAGTCTCTACATAAAATTGTGAATATTTATTCGAATGTTATCTTTAAAAAAAGAAATTAAATTGGGTGGTTTTTAATGAATGCCATATATTAAAGTAATTGCCACATATCAGTATGTGACCTGTTCTTCTTTCACCATTTTAAAGCATTGTATTTTTCAAGCAGTCTAATCAACCCTTTGAATAGGTAAAAATGAATTTTGCAGAATTACAGAAATATTAGGTACTCTTAGACAAGCGATCCCTTGGCCACATTCTTTAACAAAAATCCAACACTTAAGCCTTATATTTGTATTACCAACTATTTTGTTGATCATTTCTGTCTGCTTCTTTTATGATAATAAGTTAGATATTATATTTGGAATCATTTGGTGAACCTTTTAGATACCAAGTGCCAAAATGGTGCCAGAAACCAGAAGAGCAGCCACCTGGTGCACATGCGCATGCCGGGAAGATGACCTTCTGGTTTCTGGTGCGTACATGCACATCGACCATCTGGTCTTCCAGTTTCTGGTACGTGCATTTGAAGACCAGCTGACTGGTGCTAGAAACCAGAAGATCAGCCGGCCAGTGCACATGCACATGCTGGAAAGATGATTTTCCAGTTTCCAGTGCGCACATGTGCACTGGCCACCTGGTCTTCCATTTTCTGGCATGTATGCATATGCAAAGATCACCTGGAAACCAGAAGATCATCTTCCCAGCACGCACATGTGTGCAGGGCAACTGCTCTTCTTGTTTCCAGCACTCCTGCGTGGGTGAAAACCAGCTGGCTGGCATGCCGGAACCCCAAAGAGCAACGAGCGATGGCTCACATGCCTCAAGAGATGGCTCTGTGTGCCACTTCCAGCACATGTGCCATAGATTCACCATCACGGCTCCAGAGAATAAGAGAGAATGTAGTTATAACTGAATTATGCTTTTCCAAAGGCCATCAAGATTCTTTTATTTATTAAAATAACAAAGTTCTCAGTATGACAATACTGTGGAATGGAAGTTCTCTATAATTTCATTAGAACCACTTCAATATTTTTCATGGAGTTACTAGATATATTTTGAAACTATTTTCAAATTCTTTTTAAAATCAGTTCCATATATGAAGAACATGAATAACTTTAGAGGCAATTTTTTGCAATGTCCTAGAGCAAAGGGGCCAAACATGCAGCCCACAACACACTTCAATATGATTTGAACCATATTTAAATACAATTGAGGAATATTCAACAAAATAAAAATACAATAAAACATAGATGATATTGTATTTTAACACTAAATAGTAAATTTATTCACTAACTACCATAAAACTCCAAACTCATGAGAAGTCCTGCACAGATTCATTGCCTCAGCTTAATTTCAGCAGCAAATATTGGTTGGCACTGCCATGGCATGGACTGGGCAGGAGCAATGGGAGACAGAATGGTTTTCTCTTAGTTAGTCCTGCAGCAGCCTCAAGCAACCTTGTAGCTGCCTTTGCAACGGCAGCCAGGCTGTTCTGGACCTCAGAGTTTCCCATGCATGAAGGACCATCTCTCTCCAAAATAAGTTGCAATTTCTCTCCTTCCCCCATAAATAACATGAAAGATGTCAAAAGATGAAAACTTTGCAGTTCAAAATATTAAATATTTTAAATATTAAAACAGAAAATCGTATGCTTTGTATCCATAACTAGTAACATATATTAGCATATAGAAATACACATTAATTGAAAACAAATAGTTAAATGTGTACTAATGTATTTGTTTTTTAATGTAGTAGTATCTAGTTCTTTCAATTTTAATCAATGTGAATATTTTAATATGCTGATGTATTAATAAAGAAAGAAAAATATGAACAAGTGTGATTTTCCAAGTCAAATATACGTCCCATAGGAATCCTTTTGTATGATTTAGTGGCCACCTTTTCTATTTGAGTTTGACAGTTTTAGAGGAAGAGTTTATTCTAGATAAGAAATGTTCTTAGAGACAGGTAAGCCACTCTATACTATCCTAAGAGAGAGCCTAACAGAGCTGAAGAGAACAACCGGTTCAGTTCTTGGTTCATTCATAGCTAGATTATGGCAAACAGATAACAGTCAAGATAAACATTTATTCCTTTAGATTACTCATTTGCTGCTGAACTGCTTTTATTAGGATTGTACACAATGTATTGTTTGAAAAATCTTAAAAGGCTTAGTAGAAACTCTTCACACCATCTGAGGACAAAGGACACTTTTGCTTTGATTGTTACTAATGGGGCAGCATATCTTTCTTCAGTCTTGCATTTCAATATCTGAGATATATTGTCCAATTTAGGATGTGCAGGCAAAATTCTATGGTAATTTGCTACTTTTTTCAGCAACTTTCTTATCTTTGCTGCATTACTTAATAGTTTACAAACATAAATATTCTCTGTGTTATGACTTGATGTGAACTTTCATCTGATTCACACAACTATGGTAATGAATATATTTTAGATTATTTCCTCTCACTTGACATTCTGCTTGATTTTATATGACTATGAATTATAATTTCGCCCAGGCATTGGATCAGGATATCATGTGAATCTACATAGCTGTGTATCTGCAATTAACTGTCTCTGGCCTAATACATTTTTAATGAATTTGTTATTTTGTATACTGATGTGTTTAATTCTCTGTCAGCTACCCAGAGTCACCTGATGAGTGGGTACCCTTAACAATGAAATAAAAATAAAAGTTTGGGATGTAAAAAGATCTTCAACAGTCACAGCTGAAAGTCATTCATGCCTTGGTCATCTCCCAATTATTGAAATGTGCTCTCATGGGCTGCCCTTGAAGACACCCGTAAACTAAATTGGTACAAAATGCAGTGGTATACACTGTAATAGGGACCATTAGGTTTGCCATGGAACACCTGTGTTGCACAAGTTGCGCTGACTTCCATTTTCTGTCTGGATGTAGTTCAAGAACTAGTCATCATCTTTAAAGCCCTATATGGCACACCAGGCTATCTGAAGGACCATCTTTTTCTAAGGACATCTTTGTGTCCTACTACATCAGTTTGGAGGGAGGGAGGGAGAGAGAGACAGTATTGAAATGAAATTTTAATGCAAAGAACTATCATGTTAATTATATGTACATTTATTTATATTCTGCTTTTATTATTTTTACAAATAACTTAAGGCAGAAAACCATCCAACACAGCTTCCTCATCCTATTTTCCTAACAACAATGTTGTGATGTAGGTTGGGGTGAGAGAGAGAGTGTAGTCCAATGCCATCCAACTGGCTTTTATGGCTGAGGAAGAACTTGAACTCAAGGTCTCCTGCTTTCTAGCTTGGAACCTTTGCCATTAGTCCAAACTGGTTCTCATAATTGTTTTTGTTCTTTTGGGCAGTTAGAATTTTTCCAAAGAATAGTATATTTGTCTATTGGGTTTTGAGGCTGCCCTATTCCAAAAAGAATTAGAGTGGCTTACAGTTTTTAAAAGAAAATAATAATGTCCCAAAGGTGCTTTTTTCAAGAGGTAACTGGACTTTCTGTTTTTTCTTTCAAGATGTTTTGTTTCTCATCCAAGAAGCTTTTTCAGAGCTAACAGAAAATAATAATAATTTTTAGAAACATAAGTAGGTGGCTAACCTAATTATTAAATAAATAAACAATGTCATGGCCAGCCCAAATATTTTTTTTATTTATTTATTTATCAAATTTTTATACCGCCCTTCTCCAAAGGACTCAGGGCGGTGTACAGCCTAAATAAAACACAATATATATACAATTAAAATCCCAATTTAAAATAAAGCATATTACAAAAAGGCCAATGTATAAAATTTAAAATTTAAAATTTAAAAAATTTAAAACCCCACCACAATGAAACCCAATTTAAAATGTTAAAAAACCATTATGCCAGTCCAGCTTGAATAAATAAGTATGTTTTTAGCTCACAACGAAAGGTCCGAAGATCAGGCACTTGGCGTAGGCCAGGGGGAAGTTCATTCCAGAGCGTCGCTGCTCCAATAGAGAAGGCCCTACTCCTGGGGGCCGCCAGCTGACATTGTTTGGCGGACAGCACCCTGAGGAGACCTTCTCTGTGAGAGCGTACCGGTTGGTGGGAGGCATAAGGTAACAGCAGGCGGTCCGGTAAGTACCCGGGTCCTAAGCCATGGAGCGCTTTAAAGGTGGTAACCAAAATCTTGAAGCTCACCCGAAAGACCACAGGAAGCCAGTGCAGACTGAGGAGCAGTGATGTTACATGGGAGCCACGAGCAGCTCCCGTTACTACTCGCGCAGCCGCATTCTGGACTAACTGTAGCCTCCAGGTGACCTCAAGGGCAGCCCCATGTAGAGAGCATTGCAATAATCCAACCGAGACGTAACCAGAGCATGAGGGATTGTGCATAAGGCATCCTGGTCAAGGAAGGGATGCAACTGGCGAACCAAGCGAACTTGGTAAAAGGCCCTCCTGGAGACGGTCACCAGATGTTCATCAAAGGACAGCCGTCCATCCAAGAGGACACCCAAGTTGCGAACCACCTCCTTTGGGGCCACTAACTCGCCCCCAACAGTCAGCTGCGGGTGCAGCTGTGTTCTGTTTCCCTCCCCCTAATACTCCCAGCAAAGAGTCCGTCAGAGGCCTTCTTTTTTCCTTTTATTTACATAGATACATGTCCTGGCCACGTCTACCCACGGGCCTGCCAAGTTTCTGGAGATAACGAGGAAATTATAGATAAGGCCAGAATTACTCACGAATATATTCTTCCCTCCATTGAGACAGTTAGCTCGCGCCAATTCATTACTTTGTCCAAGACAAAAAACCAGGAAGTCCCGCCTCCTATTTATAGTCTCTGCAGATGTCACTGCATGACAATCATGACTTGGCTTCCTTCCAACGCTGTTTCTGCTGCGCGCGTCGGTCACGCCTCCGCAGCCTTGCATCACTCCAAAACTGTTCTTGGGGCGTTGCCAAATCAGAAGAAGGCTCCAGAGAATCAGGCCTTGCCGGCCCCTCCTCCTCCCTTTGAGTGGGTGCCAGGGAGGGAGAGGGCTCAAGAGAAGCAGGGCTTGCCAGGTCTTCTCCCTCACTTTCTGAATCATCCGAGTCCAGGAGTCTGGGTCCAGGAACCTGGGTCACAACAAGCTGACTGTACTGGGGTCCCGGCATCCACAACCATTCCGTCTTGAAGGGATTGAGCCTGAGTCTGTTTCTCCCCATCCAGACCCGTACGGCTTCCAGGCACCGGGACAGCACTTTGATAGCTTCATTGGGGTGGTCCGGGGTGGAAAAGTACAGCTGAGTGTCGTCAGCGTACAGATGATAACTCACCCCGAAACCACAGATGACCTTGCCCAGCGGCTTCATATAGATGTTGAACAGGGTAGGTGAGAGAATCGACCCCTGAGGCACCCCACAAGTGAGGCGCCTCGCAGACGACCTCTGCCCCCCTGTCAACACCGTCTGTGACCAGTCAGAGAGATAGGAGGAGAACCACCGATAAACGGTGCCTCCCACTCCCAATCCCTCCAACTGGCGCAGCAGGATACCATGGCCGATGGTATTAAAAGCCGCTGAGAGGGACTTCCGGTTTGGCACCGTAGGTGATGGCGGTGATCTTTACGATCACCAACCTCTGGATTATGTGGAATCGCTAGGACAGCTTAAATCTGCTGTCCAGCGGTTCGGAAAACCCCCTCTTCGGGAGAAGGAGAAGGGGTGAGCTGAGGGCAGAGGTTGAATTTCCCTAAAGCCCCTGAGAAAAAAGGGGTTTGAAGGGTTAAGTTCCCTCCAGTAACCCGAAGTGCTCCAGATCCGAGGATTCTTCTGCTTTGGCGGAACCAATCACCACGACCAAACGCCGAGATTTATTTTGGACAATAAAGGATTATACCGGACAGAACGAAAGTGGGAGAACTTTAAGTAAGTAGCCAAGCCGATTCCCCGATACTTTGTAACAAGCTTGAAAACAGCAAGAAAATGGAGGCGAATTGTTAACAAGTTAACGAGTGGAAAGCGAAAGTGATACTTTCAGCGTGTGCCTCTGCAGTTGGTAATTTGCATGTTACTTGCTGCTTTAACTCTTTGCTGCCTGCTGATAGAATCTAGGAGATTTTTAAATACTGCTTTAAAAGACTGTGTTATCAGAAGTTAAGAAGATTTAAAGTGAATATTAAGTTGGAAATAAATAAATAAATAATTTTATAGAAGATGGCAGCCAAACAATTAAAGTCTACTGTAACAAAGAGCTCTGGAACTTTATCAGCTGGTGCCTCTCCAGCTCATACAGCAGAGACTAGAACATTGAATTTAGAGGCGTTACAAGAGAACTTAAAAGGCTTTATAGAAGAAAAATTTAAAGTTATAACTGATGAGATGTCTGAAATGAAAGAGCAGATATCAGAAATTCAAGTGGGAAATAAAGAAGTTAAAGAAGGATTTGTAATGGCAGTACAAAGTTTGGCAACGAATGTGATTTTATTAGAAGAGGAGGTTGAAGTAATTAAGCAATGTAATTTAAAATTAGAAAATAAAATGGCTGAATTTCAAAGTAAAATGGAAAAACAGAGGATGAAATAGTTTTGATACAATACAGAAATATGGAATTTGCTCTAAGAATTCGTGGTCTGAAAGAGAATAAAGAAGAGGATTTAAGGGAAATTTTTTCTGAAGTATTTGCTGAGATATTAGCAGCTCGTCCAGCAGATGTGGCTTATCAAATTGATAAAATATATCGTGTGAATTCTTGGATAGCAAGGCAAAAAAAGTTGCCAAGGGATGTTGTTATTTATTTTACAAATAGAACAGTGAGAAATCAGATTTTGCAAGCCTCATATAAGGGGGAGAAGATTCAGATTGCTGGTCAAGATATTTTAATATTAAAGGAAATTCCACCAAAATGTTAAGAGCTAGAAGGAATTTGCCTTCCTGGTGAATGAACTTAAAAACGTCAGATTGAATATAGATGGGATATTCCAACTGGTATAATAGTATATTATGCAGGAAAGTACATCGTCTCAATACAGTTGGAAAAGCAAGAGAATTTTATGTTGAGGCATTAAAAGTTGGAAGTCTTTCTCCACTGGATGCTAGAAGAAAGGAGACTGAAGTGAAGGAAAGAGAAGTGAAGCAGGTTCAAGAACAGATTGCGATGGAAGAAGATTTATTACAAGTGTTGGAAATACCTATGACGGGTCCAGATTCAAAAGAACAAAGGCTGACAAGAGCTGCTGCTAAACGCAAGGAACAAGAGATGAAGGCACAACAACAACTGGCAACTACTACAACGGAAACAGTGGGAGGAGCAAGGCCTAAAGCAAAATGTGATTTGCGGCTAGTGTTCCAAAAGTTTCCTTTGGCCGATAATGGCAATTAAACTATTATCTTGGAATGTTAATGGTTTGAATTCACCATGAAGAGAAGGAAAGTATTTCATTATTTGAAACAATTTAAAATGACATTACTTTTTTACAAGAAACACATATTAGATCTTTAGACCAGAAATATTTGATAAATTCAAAACTGGGAGTACATTTTGTTGCCTCCTCTTTGGAGAAAAAAAATGGTTTAGTTATATATATAAAGAAGGATATATCAGCAAAATTAATTGAGGTGGATAAGCAAGGAAGATACATTGCTATTGAACTCTTGTTGGAGGGAAAGAAGACATTATTAATAGGAGTTTATGCTCCAAATCAACAACAAGAAAATTTTTCAAGTTTTACATAAAAGAATAGTATTTTGGGATTATAAATCATATATATTAATGGGTGATTGGAATGGTGTGTTGGATACTCAAAAGACAAAAAGCTTAAGGAAGATATCAAGCCGAAATTACCAAAGGCTTTTTGATATGATGGAGGACTTGGAATTAAGAGATATTTGGAGAGAACATAATACAGAAGAGAGGGATTTTACCTTCTTTTCTGATAGGCACCAATCATTTTCGAGGATTGATTTTATTTTGATTACTAATGACTTGTATTCTAGAGTGAAGAAGACGAAGATTTGTTCAAGAACTTTATCTGATCATAGTCCAGTTTGGATTGAATTTGATCGGGAAAAGGAGGCTAGGAGATCATGGAGGTTGAATGAGAATTTGTTTAAATATGAACAAAATGTAAATGAATGTAAAAAACAAATGAAAGAATTTTTTATTATGAATATGAAAAAAGAGACATCTATAGAGATGATTTGGGACTCCAGTAAGGCTTATATGAGAGGAAATCTTATACAAATGAATATTAAATACAAAAATAAATTGCAGAAAAAGAAAAAGGAACTGGAAGAGGAAATTAAAAAGAAAGAACAATTATTGATAAATAGCCCTGTATGGATGGGCAAAAAACCAAGAATAAAATTAAAAGTAATGCAGGATATAAGGGAAAGGGGGGGTCTTAAAATGCCTAATTTAAAATTGTATTATGAAGCAGTTGTTTTATCATTAATTACTGATTGGATTAATTTAACTGAGGAAAGAGTTCTGAATATAGAAGGTTATGGTTTGTTATATGGGTGGCATGCCTATTTATTATATGATAAGAAAGTTGATAAAATATTTAAAAATAATATAATTAGAAATGCATTATTGAGGGTTTGGAGGAAATATCAATACAAATTAGAGGGAAAGATTCCAATATGGGCAAACCCGAGACACATGATAGAAAATATAAATATATATCAAAAGATGGAGGTAGTTACTTATAAAGAACTTCTTTGTATGGAAAAGGGGAGTTACAATTAAAATCTAGAGAAAGATGGGGAAGAAGGAAAAATTATACATGGTTCCAATATGGACAACTACAAGCTAGATGGAAATTAGATCAAAAATAGGTGTTAAGCAAATTGAGGATAATTTGTTAAAACAAATGAGAGATCAAGGTCAACAGCATATTAAGAGGTTGTATAATGTATTAGTAGAAATAGATTCAGAGACTGATTTGGTTAAGGATTGTATGATTAAGTGGGCACAAAATTTTCAGCAACCAATAATGTTGGAAACTTGGGAAAGAATTTGGGTGAGGAATGTTAAATTTACACAAGCGCAAAATATGAGAGAAAATTTTATAAGATGTTTTATAGATGGCATTTAGACCCCAAAAATTGTCATGTATGTATCCTAATGTACAGGCTAAATGCTGGAGATGTGATTGTGAAGATGCTACTTATTATCATATATGGTGGACTTGCAAAAAGTTAAAGCATTTTGGATTAAAGTATGGTGGATCATGCAGAATATTTTGAAAAGAAGATTAAGTTTACCCGCAGTTCTTTTTACTAGGAATAATTATGGATTGTACAGCTATAGAGACTAAATTGATTCTGAACTTAATAACAGCCAAGACTTTTGATTGCTCAATATTGGAAGAAAGAAGAATTACCTACAATTGAAGAATGGACTCTTAAAGTATCAAATCTGGCAGAAATGGCAAAATTTCTGCTTACTTGAAAGACTATACACAAGAAAATATATTTTAGAATGGAAAATGTGGATTGATTATATTCAAAATAAGTATCAGATAAAAAATATCAAATAGCATATGAGTAAATTTAGGAATAATTTGTATTAGATATATTTTTGAAGGAGAGGGGAATTGAGAGTGTGAATAAGCGTGGAGAGACTAGAGATTATAATTTAGGAATTATTTTAGATTATGATTGTTAGTTTTGATACCCTGCATTTTGTTCTGGGAAGTCGGGGTGGGGGTGGGGGTAAAGGGAAGGGAATTGGGGTTGAGGTTAGTGATGGAGTGATGGTTAATGTACAGGATTATTGAAGATGTATAAATATAATATAATTAGAAATGCATTATTGAGGGTTTGGAGGAAATATCAATACAAATTAGAGGAAAGATTCCAATATGGGCAAACCGAGACACATGATAGAAAATATAAATATATATCAAAAGATGGAGGTAGTTACTTATAAAGAACTTCTTTGTATGGAAAAGGGGAGTTACAATTAAAATCTAGAGAAAGATGGGGAAGAAGGAAAAATTATACATGGTTCCAATATGGACAACTACAAGCTAGATGGAAATTAGATCAAAAATAGGTGTTAAGCAAATTGAGAATAATTTGATAAAACAAATGAGAGATCAAGGTCAACAGCATATTAAGAGGTTGTATAATGTATTAGTAGAAATAGATTCAGAGACTGATTTGGTTAAGGATTGTATGATTAAGTGGGCACAAAATTTTCAGCAACCAATAATGTTGGGAACTTGGGAAAGAATTTGGGTGAGGAATGTTAAATTTACACAAGCGCAAAATATGAGAGAAAATTTTATAAGATGTTTTATAGATGGCATTTAGACCCCAAAAATTGTCATGTATGTATCCTAATGTACAGGCTAAATGCTGGAGATGTGATTGTGAAGATGCTACTTATTATCATATATGGTGGACTTGCAAAAAGTTAAAGCATTTTGGATTAAAGTATGGTGGATCATGCAGAATATTTTGAAAAAGAAGATTAAGTTTACCCCGCAGTTCTTTTTACTAGGAATAATTATGGATTGTACAGCTATAGAGACTAAATTGATTCTGAACTTAATAACAGCCACAAGACTTTTGATTGCTCAATATTGGAAGAAAGAAGAATTACCTACAATTGAAGAATGGACTCTTAAAGTATCAAATCTGGCAGAAATGGCAAAATTTCTGCTTACTTGAAAGACTATACACAAGAAAATATATTTTAGAATGGAAAATGTGGATTGATTATATTCAAAATAAGTATCAGATAAAAAAATATCAAATAGCATATGAGTAAATTTAGGAAATAATTTGTATTAGATATATTTTTGAAGGAGAGGGGAATTGAGAGTGTGAATAAGCGTGGAGAGACTAGAGATTATAATTTAGGAATTATTTTAGATTATGATTGTTAGTTTTGATACCCTGCATTTTGTTCTGGGAAGTCGGGGTGGGGGGTGGGCGGTAAAGGGGAAGGGAATTGGGGTTGAGGTTAGTGATGGAGTGATGGTTAATGTACAGGATTATTGAAGATGTATAAATATAATTAATGTAGGGTCGGGTCTGACCAGTTGCCATTTTAGAACGGTGGGGAGGGAAAAAAGAGAGAGTAGGAGGTAGGAAAGAGGAGAAGAGGAAGGAAGAGGGGTAGAAGAGGGAGAAGAGTGTAGGGTGGAGGGAGGAGAGGAGGTAGATAAGAGAAGGAGAGGAAGGTTTGGAAAGTAAAAGAAGGTAGAAGAGGGAAGAAGGTTAAAAAGGGGGGTGGTGACTGGGCAGGCCCGACTAATTGTATATAACTGTACATTGGATGAATTATTTGATAAGATTGTAAAAATAAAACTTTTTTATTAAAAAAAAAAAAAAAAGCCGCTGAGAGATCTAATAGGACCAAGGCAGAGGAGCAACCCCTATCCCTGACCCTCCAGAGGTCATCCACCAATGCGACCAAAGCCGTCTCCGTGCTATAACCGGGTCGGAAGCCGGACTGGAACGGGTCTAGATAGACAGCTTCATCCAGGTGCCGAGGGAGCTGCCATGCAACCACACTCTCTACAACCTTCGCCACAAAGCGAAGGTTGGAGACTGGACGGTAATTCCCCAAAATAGCTGGGTCCAGGGAAGGCTTCTTAAGGAGGGGTCTCACCACCGCCTCTTTCAAGGCAGCGGGGAAAACCCCTTCCAACAAAGAAGCATTTATAATCCCCTGGATTATCACTTCCTGAGCAGCCAGCACTAACCAGGAAGGGCACGGATCCAGTAAACATGTAGTTGCATGTAACCTCCCCAGCAACCTGTCCACGTCCTCGGGAGCCACAGAATCAAACTCATCCCAAATAACCTCAACAAGACGCATCTCCGTCATCTCGGTTGGATCATCGCAATCTTGGTCCAAACTATCCCAAAGCTGAACAATTTTATCGTATAGATAACCGTTAAACTCCTCAGCACGTCCTTGCAAAGGGTCATCCCGAACCTCCTGATGAAGGAGAGAACGGGTCACCCGAAACAAGGCGGCCGGGCGGTTATCTGCCAATGCAATGAGGGTGGAAATGTAAGAACGTTTCGCCTCCCCCATTGCCACTAGGTAGGTCTTAGTAAAAGACCTCACTAGTGTCCGATCAGCCTCGGAACGGCTAGACCTCCAAGTGCTCTCTAGGCATCTTCTCCGGCGTTTCATCTCTCTCAGCTTCTCGGAAAACCAGGGAGCCAATTGAGATCTACGCCGGGTCAGGGGCCGCAAAGGCATGACACGGTCCAAAGCCCCAGCTGCGGCCCATTCCCAGGCCGCAACTAGTTCTTCAGTCGTGCCGTGGGCCAGATCCTCAGGAAACGGCCCAAGCTCCGTCCAGAACCTCTCCGGATCCATCAGGCGCCTGGGACAGAACCAATGCATTGGCTCCGTCTCCCTGCGGTGGTGGGCGGCGGTCCGAAAGTCTAGGCGAAGGAGAAAATGATCTGACCATGACACCGGTTCCGTCACTATATCTCCTAATTCCAGATCATTAACCCACTGACCTGAGATAAAAATCAAGTCTAGTGCGCTCCCCCAATGTGTGTAGGGACATCAGTTACTTGAATCAGGTCCAAGGCCGTCATGGAGGCCTGGAACTCCTGAACCACCGTTGACGACAAGCCGGCTGATGGCAAGTTGAAATCCCCCAAGACCAAAAGTCTGGGAGTCTCAACCGCCACCCCAGCAAGCACCTCTAGTAGCTCAGGTAGGGCTGTAGTCACGCAGCAAGGAGCCAGGTACGTGATCAACAAACCCATCTGATTCCGATGGCCCCACTTCATAAGGAGGGATTCACAACCAGCTATCTGAAGTACAGTGGACTCCCTCGGCTTCAGACTCTCTTTAATCACAACCGCCACCCCCCACCCCTACCTTGGGCCCTTGGCTGATGGAATGCGCGGAAACCCGGAGGGCACAGTTCAACCAGGGGTACACCCCCATCTGTGCCCAACCAGGTCTCCGTAATGCCCATAAAATCCGCGGACTCCCTCTGAATAAGATCACAAATCAGGGGAGCCTTATTAACCACGGACCGGGCATTGCAAAGCATCAGCCTCAGACCCAAGCTCTGGGGATCCAGACCATCCGGGGAACGAGTAAGGACTGAGGGGCCGGAGCACGTGATCGCCTTTAAACATCGAACACGTGCTCCCGAAGAACGATACGGCCCCTTGCCTCCGCCATATCTGCCTCTCCTACTTACCGTACAGATGGCATGACAATATTGTAATCCCGGGAATGGAGATATAGTTGATCTGAACAGAAATATCTGAAATATTTGAAAGATATGGTGCAGAGGGGTAGATTTTGTTTGTTTAGAATGTCTACATTTAGAGGAACTTACGAAGTTATGAAGTTTAAGTAAGAAAATTAATACTAGATGGGGTCTAGCAAGTGCCAGGAGTTTTTCTTTTTAAATGGCTCCTAGGGAATCCATGAGACCCTAAAAATGTTTTTACACAATAACTAAAAATAAAGATTGATTGATTCCCCATTTTTCTACAATAATTAAGGTTAAATGAGACAGGGAACCTAGCAGACCATATGAAATATATTGAATACACCACAACACCATGGTCCCAAATCCTGTATTATTTCATCAAATGTTGTTGCTAAAACTACAATAATCATGATTAAAATATGTCTTGTATTACTTGGGTAAAATAAGTATACAACCATTTAACATTCTTGGTGTTTTAGAAGTTGCCAACCCTTTTGATTTTTCTCCAGTAATTTATTGTTGCTCTACAAAGATTACATCCTAACATTCTGACAATTTAACTTCTATTGTCTTTATCTAAAAATAATTCTAGCCTGCTTTGGAATTTTGAAAACATGTGCAAATGTAATAATTTAAAAATAGGCTTTGAAATTTCATTTTATCTTTTGGCAATGTTAGTTGCTATGGTGTTCAAGTAATAGGTTGTGATTTTTAACACTGAATTAATAACTACTTCTCACTCACAGAGAACATCTAATTATACATATTCATGAAAAACAGTGTTTGGTATTCCAGTGGGAGAAAGAGAACTATTTTCTGTACTGTGTATATTGTGTCTGATTTAATGCATGCTTCTGCTTTATAGATTTTGCTTTCCCACACCACTCCAAGTTTTCAACTGTCCAAACTTTGGAATCTATGACTTTCTTTACTTGTCCCTAGTGGATTGTGTGGAAATCAACAAAATATAAATTCAAATATGTGTATATATTTATTATCAGAATACTGATATTCCAGGGGACAAACTGCAACAGATACTATTCGCATTATTAATAATTGTGTCAACAATATTTTAAAAACAAAAAGGGACTCATTATTATTTTTATTATTATTATTTATTAAATTTTTATACCGCCCTTCTCCCAAAGGACTCAGGGCGGTATACAGCCAAAGATAAAACACAGGATATATACAATTAAAACCAACATTTAAAAAATAGCAGATTACCAAAGGCTGGTAATTAAAAATTTAGATTTAAAATTTTAAAAATATTAATAAAACCCCAAATTAAAATTCAAAACTATTATACCAGTCCCGCTTGAATGAATAAGTGTGTTTTTAGCTCACGACGGAAGGTCCGAAGATCAGGCACTTGACGTAGGCCAGGGGGAAGTTCGTTCCAGAGCGTCGATGCCCCCACAGAGAAGGCCCTACTCCTGGGGGCCGCCAGCCGACACTGTTTGGCGGATGGCACCCTGAGGAGACCCTCTCTGTGAGAGCGTACGGGTCGGTGGGAGGCATAGGGTAACAGCAGGCGGTCTCGTAAGTACCCGGGTCCTAAGCCATGGAGCACTTTAAAGGTGGTAACCAAAATCTTGAAGCTCACCCGAAAAACCACAGGAAGCCAGTGGAGACTACGGAGCAGTGATGTTACGTGGGAGCCACGAGCGGCTCCCGTTACTACTCGCGCAGCCGCATTCTGGACTAACTGTAGCCTCCAGGTGACCTCAAGGGCAGCCCCATGTAGACAGCATTGCAGTAATCCAACCTAGACGTAACCAGAGCATGAGTGACCGTGCATAAGGCATCCTGGTCAAGGAAGGGATGCAACTGGCGGACCAAACGAACTTGGTAAAAGGCCCTCCTGGAGACAGCCGCCAGATGTTCATCAAAGGACAGCCGTCCATCCAGGAGGACACCCAAGTTGCGAACCACCTCCTTTGGGGTCACTAACTCACCCCCAACAGTCAGCTGCGGATGCAGCTGACTGTACTGCGGTGCCGGCATCCACAGCCACTCCGTCTTGGAGGGATTGAGCCTGAGTCTGTTTCTCCCCATCCAGACCTGTACGGTTTCCAGGCACCGGGACAGCACTTCGATAGCTTCGTTGGGGTGATCCGGGGTGGAGAAGTACAGCTGAGTGTCGTCAGCGTACAGATGATAACTCACCCCGAAACCACTGATGACCTCA
This sequence comes from Ahaetulla prasina, assembly GCF_028640845.1. NCBI lineage: Eukaryota > Metazoa > Chordata > Lepidosauria > Squamata > Colubridae > Ahaetulla > Ahaetulla prasina. Next base: position 87,518,438 of record NC_080542.1, read on the forward strand.
CCCAGCGGCTTCATATAGATGTTGAACAGGGTAGGCGAGAGAATCGACCCCTGAGGCACCCCACAAGTGAGGCGCCTCACGGACGACCTCTGCCCCCATGTCAACACCGTCTGCGATCAGTCAGAGAGATAGGAGGAGAACACCGATAAACGGTGCCTCCCACTCCCAATCCCTCCAACCGGTGCAGCAGGATACCATGGTCGATGGTATCAAAAGCCGCTGAGAGATCTAATAGGACCAAGGCAGAGGAGCAACCCCTATCCCTGGCCCTCCAGAGGTCATCCACCAATGCGACCAAAGCCGTCTCCGTACTATAACCAGGTCGGAAGCCGGACTGGAACAGGTCTAGATAGACAGCTTCCTCCAGGTGCCAGGGAAGCTGCCATGCAACCACACTTTCTACAACCTTCGCCACAAAGCGAAGGTTGGAGACTGGACGGTAATTCCCCAAAATAGCTGGGTCCAGGGAAGGCTTCTTAAGGAGGGGTCTCACCACCGCCTCTTTCAAGGCGGCGGGGAAAACCCCTTCCAACAAAGAAGCATTTATAATCCCCTGGAGCCAGCCTAGTGTCACTTCCTGAGCAGCCAGCACTAACCAGGAAGGGCACGGGTCCAGTAAACATGTAGTTACATGTAACCTCCCCAGCAACCTGTCCACGTCCTCGAGAGCCACAGAATCAAACTCATCCCAAATAACCTCAACAAGACGTGTCTCTGTCATCTTGGTTGTTGTTGTTGTTGTACTTATACTTGTTTAATTAATGTCACCCTTCCCATGTAGACCAGACAGACACACAACCAGATGAACTAATCTGCTTTATTGTAAGGCTATAATAATACAGTCTTGTAAGTCTGATAGTAAGTCTTCCACTGTTTCTTTTACAGCCTCATAAATTAGCATGGTTCCAACTTTCTTTATCTGCCAGTTATGTAGGCCATGCCCTCTCTTATCTCATGTTCCTAAGACAGCATCTCTCCCCTCCCCACCTCCCACCCCATATACCATTCTCATATAATATTACATAAGACCACCTTCTCCACCTGCAAACGTAACTTGCCAACAGTTTCATGTGGTGAAGGAGATGCTAATCCACAGACAATGTTTGCCCATCAGAGTCACTGAACCTTGGCATAGTCACCCTTTAAGGATCAGGTTAGAACCCTCATTTATTATTCTGGAGAGCATTTGAGGGTTGAAAAGTAGTTACCTTTTGCACTTCCTTTCTTTTTTCTTTTTTTCACTGCGCATTTTTCCTAATGCACTTTTTCTTTTTTATTAAGCCTATGGTTGTTTTTCATATTTTATTTTATTATAATAGAAAAATATGATTATATATTTTTATGGATGAAAGCTGATAGAAGTGTATTAGATTACAGTAGATACTAATTTAGTAAATAAATGAGTAACCTGATCCAGAGGTGGGTTTCAGCAGGTTCTGATCAGTTCTGGAGAAATGGTAGTGGAAATTTTGAGTACTTCGGAGAACCGGTGGTAAAAATTCTGACTCACCCCACCCCCATCTATTCTCTACCTCCCGAGTCCCAGCTGATCGGGAGGAAATGGGAGTTTTGCAGTAACCTTCCCCTGGATTGGGGTGGGAATGGACATTTTACAGTATCCTTCCCCTGCCACGCCCACCAAGTCACACCCATCAAGCCATGCCACACTCACCAAGCCACAGCCACAGAACTGGTAGTAAAAAAATTTGAAACCCACTGCTGACCTGAACACAAAAGCATTTCTAGATTAAGCAAGGAGATATTCTGGATGTGGAAAAAGACTTAGTTCTGTGACTGCTTTCTTCTTCCCAGGGAAAGTAAAGATCACTCATCAGATCCAAAACTCTAGATTCAGACTTTCAAGATCCATTTCATATACAGAATAGACTTCTCAACAGTTTTAATGCAGTTGACTATACTAATTTTTGTGAAGAAATTACCTTTGTTGATGGAAGTTGAAATTCTTTCATTACTGGAATATCTCATAGTAAAATAGTTTCATCGTCACCATCTCCTTAATTTATTTTCCATATGATTTCTTTTTATGTTGTTTGAGTGAACTGCATATAGTAACAGTAACAGAGTTGGAAGGCACCTTGGAGGTCATCTAGTCTAACCCCTTGGTCATGTAGGAGACCTATACTAGGGATATAAATGATGCTAAATAAATAAATTATACAGGTATTACATATTAGAACCCACTCCTAGTTGGAAGATAGAGAACGTTCTCAAGACTTATTGGACCAGTGCAAGGTGGTGATGGGAGACAGGAAGGCTGCTTGAGAAAAAATCTAAAGCATTCTCAATGCAGTTTCTAAGCTACATTATGATGTCAGGCCTAGAGAAAAAGCCATTTGAAAAGAGCCATTTTATTTAGGACTACAAAACTGATATCTTGGACTCAATCTATTCTCTATCTAGTTTTGACTGTGCATATGCTAATGTGCGTATGCCAAAACAAAAAAATGTATCTGAAAAATATGGTGTTAGGGATTTACTGCTTATTTTTCTGGCAGCCAATCAATAGGCATAAAACTTAGAATGCTTTTCTCATGGGCAATCTTTATTTTTTTCTGAAGATTTATTTTGGAAAATAAATGATGAGGCAAGAATCAGTTCATCATCACACTGTCAAGTCACGAGAGTCTCAAAATGCAAATGAACTGAATCTTTAAAAATTGATTTGTTTCTTTATTTCAGCAGTGAAATATTTCAATACTTTCAGACTATGGAATTGATACTTTTATGTCATATTTCCTTAAAAAAATACCATTTGGATCCGAAATAGCACATTTGAAAGTAAAAATAATTTAAATCAATTTAGGCAAATTTGAGACTGAAGACAAGCATTATGAACATATTGGATGTGTAAAAAAAAAGTCATGTCATGGAGAAACTAGATAATTTTTCCTTCTCAGAAAACCTTAGGAACAAATCCAGTCCATAAATCTGATGGAAGGAGATTAGAACAAATCAAGGAAAGCATTCCTTCATTTGTGAAAATCTTAATCAATCTTGCCCTGACAGCTACCTGAGATAATTACAGTACTCTGATGAACAGTAGGACTGGCAGATTCTATCATTGTCATCATTGTCATTTTGGCATTCCAGAAAATTGGTGAAAGATGGGGACAGATTGCCATAGAGAAAAATCTGTCTGTGTGGTCACTAAGAGTTTTGGCACATAATCAACCAATCTTGAATGCTAAGATGGTAGACTAATTCATTCAGTAACAACTACATGACAAAAAACTTGTAAAATAGGAAAAAAGTCCAACTCTCAAGCCTTTCTTTTATTTAAATAATGGAATTTGTGGATTTATAAATAGTATAAAGTATAAAGAACTATATAGTATAGTATAAAATACTATATTATTATTCTGGTGTAGTAATTTTGCTTCATTTTGGCACTATTTTCTCCTCTCACATGCAACTAGAGACATTTTTTCCAATTAATAGTTTAGAATAATTCTATATATCAAATTTAATAGATTCAATGGATTGAAAGCTGATTGAAATCAGTAATCAGCTTTCTAAATGTTTTCATCAAGAAAACGTATTTAATTATGTCTTTAAAAAAAAAATCAGTACATGATTTCAATTGTAATTGTGCAATTCAATTGTAATTACAATTGTGATTCAATTGTAAGGGATGTAAATTTAGGAAAGGATATGGAGGTTTTGAAAGAGGTCAGGTGTCTACCTGGTGCTACTGCCAGCAGAGACAAGAGGTGTATTCTTAAGATAGTCAATGCCAGTAAGGATTCTGATGTTGATGCTATTATACATCTTGGCACAAATGATCTGTCCCAAAAGGATGTACTTTCTGTGCAGAATGATTTCCAGAGCTTGGGGTATGAACTTAATAGCATAGGTTGTAGGCTTATCTTTTCAGAGGTTTTACCAGTACATAAGGAACAAAAAGGTAAAGGCCAGCGTGTAGTGGAGTTTAATGTGTGGCTAAAGGAGTGGTGTAAAAGGGAAGGCTTTGGTTTTATTAGTCATGATGTCTGCAACTGGTCCAATGAAAAATTGTACAAAAGAGATGGATTGCATCCATCAAAGAAAGGGACTGAGTTACTTAGCAATATATTCACAGATTTTCTGGATATACATTTAAACTGAACAGTGGGGACAGAGAATTAACTGATACAGAAAATTTCTGTCCCCAGCAATCGAAAACTAAAAGGGTTATCAGTGCATGTAACATAGATGTCTGTATGGGTAAGACTATCAGCCCTGCTATCAAGCAAAACCAAGCATTTAACAGTGAGTGCCATACCATGTGCACTAAACCAACAGGTGGCAAGAAAGTAGGGGCAGTCAACACAGGTTATGTAGACAGTAAACACAAGGTCAATCCAAATGGACTCAAATGTCTATACACCAATGCACAGAGTATGAGGAATAAACAGGGTGAATTAGAAATTCAAGTAAATGAGGGCAGATATGATATTGTTGCCATTACAGAAACTTGGTGGGATGAAACTGACAAATGGAACATACAGCTAGAGGGATATAAATTATTTAAAAGAAATAGACCAAATAAAAGAGGAGGTGGAGTTGCACTATATATAAGAAATAACTACATCTCTACAGAAATAGAGCACAACAATGATGAAAATCATCTTGAATGTATTTGGGTCAATGTAAAAGGGGTGAAAAACAATATTGCCATAGGTCTATACTATAGGCCACCCAACCAAACAGAGGAAGTAGATGCTAGTCAGCTAACTAAGGTATGTAGGAAGCACATCACAGTAGTAATGGGGGGTTTTAACTACCCTGACATCAACTGGGAAACAAACTCTGCACCAAGTGGAAGATCCCACAGGTTCCTAACAAACCTAGCAGACAACTTTGTTTCCCAAAAAATAGAGAAGGCAACAAGGGGATCAGCCATACTGGACTTAATTCTCACTAACAGAGATGAAATGATAGAAGGTGTTGAAGCTACAGGAGCCTTGGGGGCAAGTGACCACGCAATATTGGAATTCGACATTAAGCAAATACAAGTAGTAGAACAAAGTCAAACTAGAGTCTTGGACTTTAAGAGAGCTAATTTCAATAAACTTAGAGAGACCTTGAGAAGGATTCAATGGATGAGAATCCTCAGGGGGAAAACAACTTAGGAAGCTTGGGAAATTTTGAAAAGTGAGATTATAAAAGCCCAGTCTAGCACAATATCAATGAAGAAGAAAAATAATAGATCTCAAAAGAAACCAGCATGGATGCATAAAGAACTATCTGACAAATTGAAAGACAAAAAGGACAAATATAAAAAGTGGAAAGAGGGGCAAATAACTAAGGCAGAATATCAGCAAATAGCCCGAGCCTGTAAAGATAATGTGAGGAAAGCTAAGGCTCACAATGAACAAAGGCTAGCGACAAAAGTAAAAAATAACAAAAAAAGCTTCTTCCAACATGTTAAAAATAAGAAAAAAGTCAAGGAAACAATTGGCCCATTGCTGGGAGAAAGTGGCAAGAAGATGACAAGCAACAGGGAGAAAGCAGATCTACTTAACTCATTTTTTGCATCTGTCTTTACACAAAAAGAAAAAACAATCCAACCTATCAAAAACAGCACTACAAAAAACAGATTAGAAACACAAGTTAAAATAGGGAAGAAAATGGTAAGTGAACACCTGTCTACCCTAGACGAGTTCAAATCACCAGGACCGGATGGATTACACCCCAAGGTTCTGAAGGAACTGGCAGACGTGATCTCAGAACCACTCAACTATATCTTCCAAAGACCCTGGAGCACAGGGGAACTGTCAGAGGACTGGAAAAAAGCTGATGTAGTTCCCATCTTCAAAAAAGGAAAAAAAACAGATCCAGGAAACTACAGACCTATCAGCCTGACCTCAATATCGGGGAAGATTCTGGAAAAGATAATCAAGCAACGAATCACCGAACACCTAGAAGCAAACAAAGTAATAACCAAAAGCCAACATGGGTTTGTCAAAAACAATTCATGCCAGACTAATCTTATTGCATTCTTTGACAAAATGACAAAATTAGTAGACCAGAGGAATGCTGTCGATATAATTTACTTGGACTTCAGTAAAGCATTTGATAAAGTAGACCATAACCTACTACTAGATAAAGTAGAAAAATGTGGGTTAGACAGCACCACCACCAGATGGATTCGTAACTGGCTGACCAACCGCACTCAACGTGTAGTCCTCAACGGAACTACATCCACATGGAGGGAAGTATGCAGTGGAGTAGCCCAAGGCTCTGTTTTAGGCCCAGTACTCTTCAACATCTTCATCAATGACTTGGACGAGGGGATAGATGGGGAACTCATCAAATTTGCAGATGACACCAAGCTGGCAGGAATAGCCAACACTCCAGAAGATAGGCTCAAGTTACAGAAAGATCTTGACAGACTTGAACATTGGGCGCTATCTAACAAAATGAAATTCAACAGTGAAAAAAGTAAGGTTCTACATTTAGGCAAAAAAATAATAAAAAATGCAGTACTGTATGTGGTACCTTGCTCAATAGTAGTACCTGTGAGAGGGATCTTGGAGTCCTAGTGGATAACCATTTAGATATGAGCCAGCAGTGTGCAGCAGCTGCTAAAAAAACCAACACAGTTCTGGGCTGCATAAACAGAGGGATAGAATCAAGATCACGTGAAGTGTTAGTGCCACTTTATAATGCCTTGGTAAGGCCACACTTGGAATATTGCATCCAGTTTTGGTCGCCACGATGTAAAAAAGATGTTGAGACTCTAGAAAGAGTGCAGAGAAGAGCAACAAAGATGATTAGGGGACTGGAGGCTAAAACATATGAAGAATAGTTGCAGGAAATCGGTATGTCTAGTTTAATAAAAAGAAGGACTAGGGGAGACATGATAGCTGTGTTCCAATATCTCAGAGGTTGCCACAAAGAAGAGGGAGTCGGGCTGTTCTCCAAAGCACCTGAGGATAGAACAAGAAGCAATGGGTGGAAACTGATCAAGGAAAGAAGCAACTTAGAACTAAGGAGAAATTTCCTGACAATTAGAACAATTAATAAGCGGAACGACTTGCCTGCAGAAGTTGTGAATGCTCCAATACTGGAAATTTTTAAGAAAATGTTGGATAACCATCTGACTGAGATGGTGTAGGGTTTCCTGCCTGGTCAGGGGGTTGGACTAGAAGGCCTCCAAGGTCCCTTCCAACTCTGTTGTTATATTTATAATTCAGATTGATAAACATTATTTCATTTTATATTAATGCAGTTAAATACTCTCAGATATTGTTATATTATTATCATAGCTATTTAAGCAGAGGCATAAAATCAAAGGTAGTTATTCCTTAGCTTTACCATACTTGGGAAAGTGGTGTTTAGTTTTTTTAACATATGTTTTATTTTTTTTATTTCAAAATTTTCAAAGTGGATCCTGGCATAAACATTGTCATAATCATAAAAACTGCAATTATGTAGCAAGATATGAACAATTAAGGGTTTTAGAACTTGAAGTAAGATCACAATATTTCAGATAAAATTATTAACTTCAGCTACAAATTCTCAACAGTAAAAATCCTATCTTTTCCTGTGTCAGATGGTTATTAACAACATTCCGTTGGAAATTACTACTAATATATTGTAGTTTGGCACTGTGACAGAGATTAGATCAAACTCAGATTCTTGTCCAAAATCAATTGGGTATGATTTAAATTATTCTTTCTCACGTTCAATCCTGGGGCAGCATCTAACAAACTTTCTGGGCTGAGAAGCATAGCATCTTCATGTCTGGCTAGTACCTGAATGGGAGACTTCCAAGGAATATCAAAGTTATAGGTTAGATTAGGAAATTGAAATAATATTCTGGAAGAAAGTGGTAATACATTTCTGTACTTTTTTTCTGATGCCAAGAAAAATACCTTCACATGGACTTGATTTTGTCAGAAAACTATGTTTACAGAGCAGGTGATTGATTTTGACTTTAATTATTTTCTGTCCTGCAAGAATGTCTGTTAAAAGAAAATAGAGTCAGCAGATTCATGACAGTCATCTCATCTGCATTGCAAGGCCTGCAAGCACTTATATTAGGCAATAACATTATGCTAGAGGTATATTATCATTTTATTGGCTGTAAAAAACATAATTTTATTTATTTATTATTTTATTTATTTATTTTGTCACAACAGCATATATAAGCATAAGCATGAAAGTAACTATATAATATATAAGCATATATATATATATATATGTTTATATATATATATATATATATATATATATATATATATATATATTTATATATATATATACACACATATATACATATACATACATGCATACATACATACATACATACATACATACATACATACATATATATATATATATATATATATATATTTTCTGAGGTTTTTGCGGGTGTTTGTATGTAGGTCTATGGTTATTCGGGTTTTCTCCCGCATAAAATTGGAAGTGTCTTGGCGATGTTTCGACGAAGTCTCATTCGTCATCTTCAGGCTTCAGCTTCGTGCTTCTGGGAGCTGCTGATTCAGTTCTACAGAGGAATTTTTGAGTCTATCATCAGCACCTCTATAACTTTCTGGTTTGATTCTGCAACCTAACAAGACAAACACTTTAGATAATTAGAACTGCAGAAAAAACAATTACTACCAACCTGCCTTCCATTGAGGACCTGTATACTGCAGAAGTCAAAAACGGGGCTGTGAAAATATTTACAGACCCCTCACATCCTGGACATAAATTGTTTCAACTCCTACCCTCAAATGAGCTATAGAGCACTGCACACCAAAACAATCAGACACAAGAACAGGTTTTTCCTGAACACCATCACTCTGCTAAACAAATAATTCCCTCAACACTGTCAAACTATTCACTAAAGCTGCATTGCTATTACTATTAGTCTTCTCATCAATCCTATCGCTCATCTCCTCCCACTTATGACTCCATGACTGTAGCTTTGTTGCTTGTATCCTTACAATTTATATATATCAATATATATAATTATGATTATATATATATATATATATATGTTTTCTGAGGTTTTCACGGGTGTTTGTATATAGGTCTTTGGTTGTTCGGGTTTTCTCCCGTGTAAGATTGGAAGTGTCTTGGCGACGTTTCGAAGTCTCATTCGTCATCTTCAGGCTTCAGCTTGCTTCTGGGAGCAATGTGTGATCGCAGCTGTTTCTTCCTTTTAACTGCTAGTGGGGTTTGAACTGATTGGGTGGGAGCTTGGCTGTGCTCTGATTGGATGGGGGTTTTCTGTGCTCTGATTGGCTGGGGTGTGTCCTGTGTTGGTGGGGGCTTGGTTGTGCTCAGTCTAGTCTGTGCTGCAGGGGGATTTGAGCTGGTGAGCTGCATAGCTGTTGTTTGGCTTTGTGGTCGTGCTACATCTTCATAGTGGGTGTCAGTCTGCTGCATGAATGGATTGGAGGGGTTTGAAATGGCTAATGTTGCAGCTGCGGTCTGGCTTCTGGTCCTTGGTCGTGCTTCATGATCAGTGTGGGTTTGGGTCTGCTTTCTGGGTGGATGTGCGGTGGTGACATCCTGTGTGGACCTTGTGAGTGTGGGTCTGGTGTCATTCCTCGTCTTAGGGACTCGTTTGTCAATAAGGGCGGGTTTCCAAATGGCTGGTAGGCGGGAGGTGTCATCTTGTTTGTTCATGCTGTGTGGGCGTTTTTCTATCTCAATGGCTTCTCTGATTATTCTGTTGTTAAAGTGTTCAGTTTTGGCGATAGTTCTGGTCTTTTTAAATTCAATATCATGTCCTGTGACTTTAAATATGATTATTTCCTAATACAATTTGATTGCTTATTTGTATCCTATGACTATCATTAAGTGTTGTACCTTATGATTCTTGACGAATGTATTTTGTCTTTTTATGTACACTGAGAACATATGCACCAAAGACAAATTCCATGTGTGTCCAATCACACTTGGCCAATAAAGAATTTGATTCGATTCGATTCTAAACTGTCCTAAGAGTTCTTTGTAGCATCGTAATTGCTGACCACTGCTGAAAAGGAACTTCCGCAATAAAAGCCTTCTGGCAAAAAAAATCATATATTGAGTTTACTAAAGAAAATTGCATTTCCCTGTTCAGATATTACCTGATAAGAGCAAAACCAACATCAGTGATACTAAAATGACTTTTGTGTGCTTTAGCAAAAATGTCATGGCATGGATTAGGTTTAAATGGCAAATACAATCTTTGAATTTTGCACAACTTGGTTCCTTTTTAGTTTTTGTAAAATGTTCCTAACAATATATTTGGAGTTTATTGCAAAACAAGGAACCATTTTGAGGCTTCCACTCCTATTTTCATAACTTCCACATTATAGGAAATTATTTTGGGGAAGCAACTCTGAGAACGATAGGCTCATACGTTACATCTTAGAGTTGTCCGGTTTGATTGGGATAATTCAGGCTACAGTGTTCTCCTCCCAAAATAGGGTCTTCCTTCCTCCTATTTCCCCCACAAAAATAACCCTATGAGGTCAGTTGGGCTGAGAGAAACTGATGGCCAAAAGTCACCCAGCTGGCTTTCATGGCTAAGGTGGGACTTGAACTTCCAGTTTTCTGCTTTCTGCCCTGGCACCTTAACACTAGAGCAAACTGGCACACTCTCATTTGGTTCTTATTTAAATGCAGATTCTTCCATTAAACATTTCTGAACCAACTCACAAACCAGAAATTAATATGCAATGACATTCATATGCACTGAAATTTGCAATGCAAGTTGCCAATTTTAAAAATATAAATATATAAAATCAATGCATCTAAGACAATATCTCTGGACATCATCCTGAACCACAACAATAGCATGAATAAGAATAAGGAATAAGAAATATTATCATTATGCCAGCCAGAAAATCCAATGCTGATAAAATCTTAGAAACAAGATTAATAACTATTGAACAAAATTTAGATAAAAAATTACAAGCTATTGAACAAAACCTAGAAAAAAGAATACAAAATATTGAACAAAACTTAGAAAAAATTTTTTTAACAGTTCTTGAACAAAGTTTCACAAACTTGATAAAACAAATTTCAACATTAAAAAATGAAAACTCAAATGACCTAAATCTCTTCCAAACTCATCTATCATCACATAATACACAACCTAATGCACAACCTTCAACTCAACCCAGACAACAAATTAATACAACACATCCTAAGCAACAAATAACTACAAACCAACTAATCAGAGATGCAATGGAGAGAGGACAAAAAATAAATAATGCAATATTATTTGGACTTGAAAACACTAACGAACCAGATATCAATAAGATTCACAACATCATTGGAAATTATAACGCATCAACCATATTCCCAAATGAAATAATTGCTGTCTCCAGAGATGGACCAGAATATAAAAACAGCGATGGGTCAACAGCACCAAGATTTTGTAGGGTCACATGCATTAATGAGGACTGTAAACGTAAATTCATTTATACTATTAACTCAATTGCCAAAACCAACCCTACCTACAGTAAACTTAGATCACGTCCTGATCTATCCTTTCTACAACGGATACGTTCTCGTGAACTTCGCACAGAACTTAAAAGAAGACAAGACAATGGTGAATCCAACCTATACATCGACTACCGTGCTGATTGCATAAAAAATAAAACCTACAATCAAAAAATCACCTCCAAACCCCCCATCACCCATAACAATCAACCAGCCATCCCAGCGTTCAATCAAGCACCCACCACCCTACCACCCATTCAACCAACCATCTTACCAGCCATCCAAACAGCCATTCAACCAACAATCCAAACAGCCATCCAAATAGCCATCCAAACAGCCATCCAAACAGTCATCCAAGCAGCCATCCAATCAGCCATCCAAACAGCCACCCAACAATCCACCCAACCAGCCATCCAAACAACCATCCAGCCAAACAACCAAACTACCATCCAACCATCTATGCAACCATCTGTTGTACACAATCCCCAACCTACTAACATCCAAAACTAGGTATGCACACCCCTTACCTCTTCAACACCAATCACTTCAGATCTCAAATGCAAATTGATAAATGCAAGAAGCATAGTCAACAAATTACCTGAACTTATCCTCTTATTAAACAGTGGCACATTTGATATCATTTTTGTTTGTGAAACATGGCTGAACTCATCCCTTCCTGACTCCATTATCTCAAACAAAGAATATCAAGTCTATCGATCAGATCGTGAAAACCGAAGAGGTGGTGGAGTGGCTATCTTTTACAAAAAGTCACTGAATCTAAAAAATATCCAAGTAGCACATAAACTCTCTCTTCCTGAAACTATTGTATGTGACCTAACCCTTGACACTACTCTTCGATTCTTACTATGCTACAGAGCCCCTGACTATGACATTACCCATGCAAATATGCTAACCTCAATGCTAACATGGGCTACCTCTTGCCCATATCCTCTCATCTTCCTGGGTGACCTAAATCTACCTCTCATTAACTGGACAATTAATGAATGTTCAACTGACCCAATCCATACTACACTATACAACGCTGTTACAAACCTAGGTCTTGAACAACTTGTAACTAACAATACAAGACTCAACAACTGCCTTGATCTCATCTTCTGCAACAATTCAAACTCAATTTACGGACTACAAATTAAAGACCTTTTTTCCAACAGTGACCACTGCATGATTGATTTTCGTCCACACTTAAATCGTCATAATAATAGTACTCCCAACTACAACTTCAAAAAAGCAAATTACGACCTTATAAACAACGATCTTTCATTTCTGGACTGGCAAAATTTGTTTGCAACCTGCATAACCGCTGAAGACCACTATAGAGTCTTCCTACTTGAAATCAATAGAGTCATTAAACTATATGTACCACAAATGACTACCATGATCAAGAAAAACAAACTACCCATATCAATAAAAAAGCTTCAATAAAAAAAAAAATCCCTCTGGAAAAGAAACAAAAAAGGCTATGTTACAAATTTCAAAAACTGCTACAGAAACATATGCAACCAAATAAAAACTGAATGCACAAATTACCACACCAAGCAAGAAGAGAATCTTCTGCGCACAAATTCCAATCGTGCCTTTTATAATTTTGTTAACAATAAACTTAAAGACTCTAGATCCATCCCACCACTAAAAGATTCTAACAACAAAGAATGCAATGATGAAATAGTTAAAGCAAACCTCTTCAACATTTTCTTTGGCTCAGTTTTTGTTAACTCCGATAACACATATCCGATATTCCACAAACGAACCAGCAATGATTATGATGATTTAACTCATATAGATTTCACAGAAGACAACATTGGAAAAGCTCTTCACAACTTAAAACCTATCTATTGGACCCGATGGACTGTGTGCATATTTCTTAAAAAAACTTTCCATTAATATAGCAGAACCCCTAAGTATTATCTTTGATAAAGCTTTCACTACCAGTTCTCTTCCCAAACTTTGGTCACTAGCCACAGTCATCCCTATCTTCAAAAAAGGAGACCCCAGCTTAGTCGAAAACTACAGACCGATCTCCCTTTGCTGCGTCACCTGCAAAATCATGGAATCTATCATCAACCAATCCATTACCTCACACTTAGAAACAAACAACCTACTCTCCAACAAACAATTTGGTTTCAGAAAAAATTATCATGTAACTTACAACTTCTCCACTGCAAAAACATATGGACTTCAAATCTTGATCAAGGCAAATCAATAGATGCAATCTACATAGACTTCTGCAAAGCTTTCGACTCAGTAGTACACGATAAACTTCTCCTAAAACTAATATCCTATGGCATCTCAGGGCCCCTCCACAAATGGATATCTGCTTTTCTGTCTAACAGACAACAATGGTCAAAATTGGCAATGCTTTATCAAATCCTGTTCCTGTCAAGAGTGGGGTTCCTCAAGGCAGCGTTCTTGGACCAACACTCTTTATACTATACATTAATGATCTTTGTGACCATATCTCAAGTAATTGTGTTCTCTTTGCTGATGATGTCAAACTATTTAACATCACAGACAATACTTCTATCATTCAAAACGACCTTGATCATCTAACCACTTGGTCTAAAAATTGGCAGCTCCAAATTTCAACCAGCAAATGCTCAGTCTTACATATAGGAAAAAAGAACCCAAACACTAAGTACATACTAGATGGACATTACCTTACAGACGACCCCCATCCCATTAAAGACCTTGGAGTTTTCATGTCAAATGATCTAAGTGCCAAAGCCCACTGCAACTACATAGCAAAAAAAGCTCTAAGAGTTGTAAACCTAATTTTGCGTAGCTTCTTTTCCAAAAACACCACACTACTAACCAGAGCATATAAAACATTTGCTAGACCAATTCTAGGATACAGCTCGCCTGTTTGGAACCCTCACCACATCTCTGACATCAATACAATTGAACGAGTCCAAAAATATTTTACAAGAAGAGTTCTCCATTCCTCTGAAAACAATAGAATACCCTATCCCACCAGACTCGAAATCCTAGGCTTAGAAAACTTGGAACTCCGTCGCCTTCGACAAGACCTAAGCTTAACTCACAGAATCATCTACTGTAATGTCCTTCCGGTTAAAGACTACTTCAGCTTTAATTGCAATAATGCTAGAGCAACTAATAGATTTAAACTTAATGTCAACCGCTTTAATCTAGATTGCAGAAAATATGACTTCTGTAACAGAATCATCAGTGCTTGGAATACTTTACCTGACTCTGTTGTCTCTTCCCACAATCCTAAAAGTTTTATCCAAAAACTTTCTACTATTGACCTCACCCCATTCCTAAGGGGGCGTGCATAAGCGCACAAACGTGCCTACCGTTCCTGTCCTATTGTTTTTCTTTTCTTCTTTCTATATATATGCTTATACCTCCTTATATTTACTCATATATGTTTATATACAATATAATCTTTTGTATGATTCCTACATATATTGTTGTGACGAAAGAAAGAAAGAAAGAAAGAAAGAAAGAAAGAAAGAAAGAAAGAAAGAAAGAAAGAAAGAAAGAAAGAAAGAAAGAAAGAAAGAAGAGTAGCACTCGAAATCTAAGAGGAAAAAAAGAACATCAATTGTTCAAAATGAAACTGGACATATGTTTCTATCTAAAAAATATTAACCTTTTTCCAGGTGCTAAAAGCCCAACAAAAATCTATTCTTCAGTGGCTTAATAATCAGTATCAAGTATAATAATCTAATAATCCACTATCTCTTAGAGTCTTTTGCATGCTTTTCCACCTTGTTTTCTTCCCTAACAGCTGCAGCTGCAACTCAGCTTCTCTGCAGGGGACATACCTTCCCATTTGTCATCTAACATGAATAGGGCACTCAGTGGGTAGTTTTATTCTTCTACAATTCTGTTTCTTATGCTTATTTTGCAGGTAAATTTCTCTAGGCTTGGTCTAGTATCATTCATTTATTCTTATTTATTCTAACATAAAATAATAGTCTGGAAATGAAGTTTCCATGGATATCTCCCATTACTAACGATTGCCTTTCAGTTCATTTGTAATTGTGATGACCTTTTGAGCTTTATGTATAATAAACGAAAGTACCCTAGGAAGCTCACAGCAAAAGAATTATTTCCTAGAGAGTATTAAATGAGGCTAAATCAATGTTCTCCTTACAAGGAAAACTTACCTTTCTAGTTGATATAAACCATACTCAGAATAATATTCTTTTCATGAAGCCACAAAAATGGACTTAATATTTCTTAAGCTCTGTGTTTGGTTTGATTTGATGTTCAGTGTGATAAGTATTTGCAAGTTGTTTCAATACAATTGTCATACCAGTAGGTGTATTTGTGTGTGTATGTATGACTGTATATATGTATGCACACCAGTAGTAGGTTCCATTTACCTTCGCTATCGGTTCGGAACTGTGAGCATGTATGCACATTTGCTTCGCATGCGCATGGTGTTTCTGCACATGCACAGAGAGTCCATGATGACATTTGAGCAGGTGGGCAGAGCGCGCACACACACACACAAGCACACACAGTGGTGCGATTCAGTGGTTTGCATCAGTTTGGAAGATTTTAAAATATGAAGAATATACTTATGGAACAAAATGATTTAGTATTAACCACTCACGTTAATTTGAATGCAGCTCAGTTTTTAAGAATAGATTTAGAAGGAGTATCAGGTATTAAATATTATTGTGTTCAAATAATGAATTATAGACTAGAGTTAGACCTGATTTAATGGATGTTCCTCTGGGAGAAAGAGCTAATTTGTTTTTAGGTGGGTTCCCCCAGTGGTAGAAGGGAAGGAAAGTAATGGTGGGATTCAGCCAGTTTGCACCGTTTGAGAGAACTGTTCTTTTAACTTTCTGAGAAGTTCAGTGAATTGGCTGTTGGAAGAAACAGCCTTTTGTTTTTTCCACGTTACAGAGTTAATCCTGTTAGCAAGGCAGGAAGTAGACATTCTGATATGCTTCTTTGTATTGTTACTAGCCTAATCCTTATCTTTATTGCCCTGCTTAAGTATTTTCAGAAACTGCCTCTGTGGTTAAACCTTGTTACATTGTAACATCTAATGGTTCTTGGCAATATGCTCAGACTTTCTGTCGCTGGAGCTTCTCTGTAGGTTTTTTTTTTCCTTTGCTGGTACTTTGCTTTTCTTTGCTTTATTAGGGGCTTGACTTTCTTAAAGGGAAAGGGTTGTTTTAAGCTTTTTACATTGCTTTACTGGTTCCTTGCACTGTCCTTTTGGGGTGTACTTCCAAGAGATAGGATACAAGCTTGGTACTTTTATTGCCTTTCTGGGGCCATGTCATCTTTCCTTAAATCTGGATGATTTCCTTAGGATATCTTGTGATGTGAGTAAAACCAGCTGGTATCTTTAAGTGGTGCAAATGGATCTAAGGATAGCTTTTTCTGAGTGGGAAAGGGTGCTTTGTCAGTTCACTGAACCCAGGAGTCTCTTGTCTATGAGGATTCTTCAGTCATCCAGGTCATGGTTGTCCCAAAGGTGTTTTTTTAAGAGGCAACTGGACTTTCTTGATTTCCAAAAAGCACCTTTAGGACAGGAGTTTCTTGTATTGCTTCAGAGTGGCCAAGGCACATGATTGCTCACTTATAATAAGATTTTAAAAAAAAGAGGTAGGGGTGTGGATGCTCCCTCTAATTCATTTTAGTTTTCTCTCATGATAATAAGGCTTGGTAACATGGCACTAGAATTGAAGTTTATTTAGATATCTGTGGCATGTATTAATTTTATTGTGATCCTGACAAGCTTGGGAGGGCAGAGATTTGAACCTGGGTCCCCTATACAGTTTGTTAATTTGTCTCTTTAGCTTGGCATTTTGTAGCCCAAGTATGCCCACCCACTTTCTGTAGAGTTTAAATGACCTCTTTGCTAAAGTTTTTCACTTTATGAGCAAGAGTTGGCTTGCATTTTAACTATTTTAATTCCTTCAAGGTGCTCTGGCACCCTGCCTGATTTGTAAATCTGTGTTGCAGGTATTGTTGATAAAAGGAAGGTATTCAGACAGAATGCTTTAGGTTTCCATGATAGCTGTGATTGTCATTGATCTTCAGTGTATATTCCCCCATTTTTATTTATTTTATTTATTTTATTTATTTATTTTTGTCACAACAATATATGTAAGTATCATACAAAAAGATTATATAGTATATAAACATATATATGAGTAAATATTAGGAGGTATAAGCAAAGATCTACATATATATATATATATATATATATATATATATATATATATATATATATATATATATATATATGTCTTTAATTTGTTGGGTTTTCTCCGTGTAAAATTGGAAGTGTCTTGGCGGCGTTTGACGAAGTCTCATTAAGTCATCTTCAGGCTTCAGCATTGCCCAGGCATTGCTCCCAGAAGCTTGAAGCCCAAGATGAAATGAGATTGTCAAACGCCGCCAAGATATTTATTACACAGAAAACCAACAACCAAAGACCTATATACAAACAGCCGTGAAAACCTCAGAAAACATATATATATATATATATATATATATAGGAAGAAAAGAAAAACAATAGGACAGGAACGGTAGGCACGTTTGTGCGCTTATGCACGCCCCTTATGGTCCTCTTAGGAATGGGGTGAGGTCAATAGTAGAAAGTTTTTGGTTAAAGCTTTTATGATTATGGGAAGAGACCACAGAATCAGGTAAAGTATTCCAAACACTGATGATTCTGTTACAGAATCATATTTTCTGCAATCTAATGATTAGTATTTTTATTAGTATTAGTATTATTAATTAATACTATTATTAATACTAATTAATATTATTATTAATACTAATTACTATTATTAATTCTAATTAATATTAGTATTACAATTTCCAATCTAATGATTAGTATTTAGGGCAGCTTTTTGCAAGCAAAGAAGCTTTTTGTATTTTTTCTACAAGTAATCCTTGATTTACAACAGTTCCTTTAGTGACCATTCAAAGTTACAATGGCACTGAAAAAAAGTCACTTATGACCATTTTTCACACAACCATTGCAGCATCCCCATGGTCACAAGAGGTTGGGTGAGGCAAAGCTTTCCTCGACTTGAATGATGTCATGTTGGCCATGCCCACCTGGTCCCATGATCATCCAGCCATGCCTATCCAGCCAGTCATTAGGGCAGAGAACCGGTTGTTAAAATTATTTGAATCCCACCACTGTGTGTGTGTGTGTGTGTGCGCGCGCGCGTGCATGTGCACACATGCATCTACTGGCATGACAATATGTATGGTTTTGCTAGACTAGAAACAGAAAACGTTTTTGTTTTTCCTTATGAAAAGTGTTGATGCAGGTGGATAAATTAAACTAAGTATCTTTTAATGGAAGTCTACTTTTATTAGTTTAGGACCTCTTCTCATAACTATTGTATTTTATGCTGCAAAAATATGAAGGTCTATATAATATGTAATGCATTTGTCCTCTATTAAATGGATGAGTCTAACTAAAAAGATATATATTTATTAAATTTAAGTTAAATGCATTTGTTGATTCTGTCCTGGTCTAACTATCCAGGTATCAGGACAAGGTTTTGGGGCAGATGTATTTGATGTATTTTGATCATTCTAGACAAACAAAAAACAGGACAACTTTAATGTAATGAAAAGTTACATCTGCTGACACTTCTTCTCAGGTAAAAAGTGTAACCTTACCAGGATAACAGAATTACTAGGGGGTCTCCACAACAAAGTACCACAATTACATTCTGAATTTGAGTGGCTATAATAGCAAGTATCTTATGAGGAGAGGCTGTATTTACTCCTTAAGGTCAGAGTTTGAAACATTTTCAGATGATACACATAGAATCAACTATTAAGCCAAGATACAAGAAAAATACCCTAAAGGCTATATGCACCTTTCTGTGATCCATGATCTATTCTACATATGCCAGATATTGACATGGCCTGATGTACTTTATTTTTGTATTGTGCTGTGTTTAATAATTTAGTTCTGATCACTTCATTATTCATATGTAACACTTTATTTTAAAAAACAAAACACACACACACACACACATATACAAAGCATGAAACAAAAAAACTTGTTATGAATCAGAAGATAAAAATTGTTGAAGGTATCACATATCTGGCTCTGAATATTAAATGCATGAGCTTACTGGGAAAATTACTTTAATTTATAATAACTTTATACATTAACAGAAAGTGTGAAAACAAGTAATGATGATTTTTTATTTGTAAAAATGATTGTTCTCTGTGTTAAGTTGTGCTTCAGTCATATTTTATTTATTTATTTATTTATTTATTAATCAAACTTATATACCGCACCATCTCCCGTAGGACTCAGGGCGGTTCACAGGCATATTAAAACAGTATAATAAATAAACATTAAAACCCAGTTAAAACTAAATATTATCATGGCCTGGTCACTAAAACAGTAAAAACCTATAAAAACCCCATTAAAATATGCTAAAACCTTTTATCTTAGGCTAGTCCTGCACGCTGAAACAATAGAGTCTTCAGTTCACGTCTGAAGGTCCGGAGGTCGGGTAGTTGTCGTAATCCTGGAGGAAGCTCGTTCCACAGAGCTGGTGCCGCCACAGAAGGCCCTCCTGGGGCCGCCAACCCACATTGTTTGGTCGGCAGCCTGAGGAGGCCCACTCTGTGGGAGCGCACAGGTCGTTGGGAGGCAATCGGCAGAAGGCGGTCTCGAAGGTATCCCGGTCCTAAGCCATGGAGCGCTTTAAAGGTGGTAACCAAGACCTTGAATTGCACCCGAAAGACTACCGGTAGCCAGTGCAGGCCGCGCAGGATAGGTGTTATATGGGAGCAACGCGGTGCTCCCTCTATCACCCGCGCGGCCGCATTCTGGACTAACTGGAGCCTCCGGGTGCTCTTCAAGGGGAGCCCCATGTAGAGAGCATTGCAATAGTCCAGGCGGGAAGTGACGAGGGCGTGAGTAACTGTGCGCAAGGCATCACGGTCAAGGAAGGGGCGCAACTGGCGAATCAGATGGACCTGATAGAATGCTCCCCTGGCGACGGCTGTCAAATGATTCTCTAAGGACAGCCGATCGTCCAGGAGGACGCCTAAGTTGCGCACTCCCTCCCTGGGGGTCAGTACTTCCTCCCCCACAGTCAGCGATGGTGTAAGCTGACTGTACCGGGACGCCGGTACCCACAGCCACTCTGTCTTGGAAGGGTTGAGTTGGAGCCTGTTCCTCCCCATCCAGACCCGCACGGCCTCAAGACACCGGCCCATCACCTCGACAGCTTCGTTGGGGTGGTTCGGGGTGGAAATGTACAGCTGCGTATCATCAGCGTACAGATGATAATCCACCCCGAAACCACGGATAACCTCACCCAGCGGCTTCATGTAGATGTTGAACAGGAGGCGAGAGAACAGACCCCTGAGGCACCCCACAAGTGAGGCGCCTCGGGGCCGATCTCTGCCCCCCTGCCAACACTGTCTGCGAACGGTCAGAGAGATAGGAGGAGAACCACCGATAAACGGTGCCTCCCACCCCCAATCCCTCCAACCGTCGCAGCAGGATACCATGGTCGATGGTATCAAAAGCCGCTGAGAGATCTAAAAGAACCAGGACAGAGGAACAACCCCTGTCCCGGGCTCTCCAGAGGTCATCCACCAACGCGACCAAAGCCGTCTCGGTGCTGTAACCGGGCCTGAAACCGGACTGGAACGGGTCCAGATAGACAGATTCCTCCAGGTGCTGAGGAAGCTGATATGCCACCACACTCTCAACAACCTTCGCTAAAAAGCGAAGGTTGGAGACTGGACGATAGTTCACTAAAATAGCCGGGTCCAGGGAGGGCTTCTTAAGGAGGGGCCTCACCACCGCCTCTTTCAAAGTGGCAGGGAAAACACCCTCCAACAAAGAAGCGTTGGTAACTTCCTGGAGCCAGCCTCGTGTAACCTCCCGGGTGGCCAGCACCATCCAGGAGGGACACGGGTCCAATAAACATGTGGTGGAGTTCAGCCTACCCAACAACCTGTCCATGTCCTCAGGAGTCACAGGATCGAACTCAGCCCAAGTGTCCAAGCCGTCCCGAATCTGAGCGATTTTATCAGACAGATATTGAACAAAATCCTCAGCATGTCCCTGTAAGGGGTCCTCCCGAGCCTCCTGCCTAAGCAGGGAGCGGGTCACCCCAAACAGGGTGGCTGGGCGATTATCTGCCGATGCGATGAGTGCGGAGAAATAGTTATGTTTCGCCACCCTGATCGCCACTAGGTAGGTCTGAATATATGACCTCACTAGTGTTCGGTCTGGTTCGGAGCGGCTGGACCTCCAGGCGCTCTCTAGGCTTCTTTTCCGGCGCTTCATCTCTCTCAGCTCCTCATTATACCAGGGAGCTGGTCGAGTTCGTCGCCGGGTCAGAAGCTGCAAAGGCACGACGCGGTCTAAGGCTCCAGCGGCCGCCTCATCCCAGGCGGCCGCCAGCTCCTCAGCCGAGCCGTGGGCTAACTCCCTCGGAAATGGCCCAAGCTCCGTCAGAAACCTCTCAGGGTCCATCAGGCGCCTGGGATGGAACCATTGAACCGGTTCCGTCTCCCTGCGGTGAGGTGCAGCGGTCCGAAAGTCTAGCTGAAGGAGCAAATGATCAGACCATGACAAGGGTTGAGATATTAGTTCCCCTAACTCCAGATCATTTAGCCACTGTCCCGAGACAAAAATCAAGTCCAGTGTGTTACCCCCGACGTGGGTGGGGACCGCAACTACCTGGGTCAGGTCCAAGGCCGTCATGGAAGCCATGAACTCCCGAGCTGCCATTGACGAGTCGCCTGCCGACGGCAAGTTGAAATCCCCCATGACCATAAGCCTGGGGGTCTCAACCGCCGTCCCGGCTATCATCTCCAGCAGCTCGGGCAGGGCTGCCGTCACGTAGCAAGGAGCCAGGTACGTGATCAGCAAGCCCACCTGCACCCCCCGGCCCCACCTCATGAAGAGGGTTTCACAACCGTTTATCTGTGGGACAGTGACCTCCCTCGGAGCCAGACTCTCGTTAATAACAACCGCTACTCCCCCACCCCTACCCTGGGCCCTTGGCTGATGAAATGCACAGAAACCCGGCGGGCACATCTCAGTGAGGGGAACCCCCCCCCCTCTGTGCCTAGCCAGGTCTCCGTAATGCCCATTAGGTCTGCTCCCCCCTCTTGAATAAGATCGAATATGAGGGGGGCCTTATTCATGACGGACCTAGCATTACATAACATCAGCCGAAGGTCCAGGTTCCGGGGGATATAACCACTCGGGACCTGAATCAAGCCTAGGGGCCCGGAGTGCGGTATCGCTTTTTTTTTTTTTTTTTTAAAGGGCTTTGAAAGGGAATTTAGATAACTTTGTGAAGGATGGATCTATCTTCAGATGCCATTTGGATATTCACTGTTAACATTGAATACCATGTCAGCAAATGCCAGTTGCAAGGGAATCCTGAAGGAGAATGTATGCCTCAATGTCTTTGTAAGTACCCCAGAAGTTTCTAGTTACTGAGAGAAACATATTCTTGAATGGAGTTGGTCTTGGTCTGATCCTGTAAGGTTATTCCTGTGTGATTGCATTAAGTGCTGCCAATAGCTGAGAAAAATACAAAAAAAAATAAAAATGAACACATTTTTTTTAAAGAGTTATAAATCTGGGTTTATCAAATTCTAATCAGTGGTTCTTATTTTAATCAATAAAAGAGTAGGAAAAGCAATACGGGGATACAATCCCCAAATGACAGAATGATCTCAGTTTGAATCCAAGGCAAACCATTCAATATCACAGTAGTCCAAGTCTATGCCCCAACCACTGGTGCTGAAGAGGTTGAAATTGACAGGTTCTATGAAGCCCTACAGCACCTTATAGAATTAACACCAAAAAATGATGCCCTTATCATCATGGGGGATTGGAATGCTAAAGTAGGAAGCCAAAAGATAACCGGAATAACAGGCAAGTTTGGCCTTGGAGTACAAAATGAAGCAGGGCACAAGCTGATAGAATTCTGTCAAGATAATGCAATGGTCACAGCAAACACTCTTTTCCCACAACCCAAGAGACAACCCAGAAATCCACCCAAGATGGACATCACCAGACAGTCAACCCAGAAATCAGATTGACTATGTGCTCTGCCACCAAAGATGGAGAAGCAGTCAGTAAAAATAAGGCCAAGGGCTGACTGTGGCTCAGATCATGAGCTTCTCCTTGCAAAATTTAGGCTTAAATTGAAGAAAGTAGGGAAAAGCCCCAGGCCACTCAGGTATGAACTAAATCATATCTCTTGTGAATATACAGTAGAGGTGACAAATAGATTTAAGGAATTACATCTGATAGACAGAGTGCCTGAAGAACTATGGACGGAGGTTCGCAACATTGTAGAAGAGGTAGCAACTAAAACCATCCCAAAGAAAAAGAAAGGCAAGAAAGCAAAATGGCTGTCTGAGGAAGCTTTACAAATAGCTGAGGAAAGAAGGGAAGTGA
Source organism: Ahaetulla prasina (assembly GCF_028640845.1). Lineage (NCBI taxonomy): Eukaryota > Metazoa > Chordata > Lepidosauria > Squamata > Colubridae > Ahaetulla > Ahaetulla prasina. Next base: position 87,542,334 of record NC_080542.1, read on the forward strand.
AAGGCAAGAGAGAAAGAGAAAGATACACCCAGTTGAATACAGAATTCCAGATAATAGCTAGAAGAGATAAGAATGCATTCTTACATTTTTTGTTGTTGTTGTTTACATTTATACCCCGCCCTTCTCCGAAGACTCAGGGCGGCTTACAGTGTATAAGGCAATGAACAATGCAAAGAAATAGAAGAAAACAATAGAATAGGGAGGACCAGAGATCTCTTCAAGAAAATTGGAGATATGAAGGGAACGTTTCATGCAAAGATGGGCATGATAAAGGACCAAAGTGGTAGGGACCTAACAGAGGCAGGAGAGATTAAGAAGAAGTGGCAAAATTAGACAGAAGAATTACACAAGAATGAGCTTAACATACCTGATAACCATGATGGGGTGGTCACTGACCTTGAGCCAGACATCCTAGAATGTGAAGTCAAATGGGCCTTAGGAAATCTGAGGAACAACAAAGCTAGTGGAGGAGACAATATTCAGCTGAGCTGAAAAGCTCAAAATCTTAAAATACAATGCAGTAAAAGTGCTACACTCAATCTGTCAGCAAATTTGGAAAACTGAGCAATGGCTACAGGATTGGAAAAGGTCAGTTTACATTCCAATTCCAAGGCAATGCCAAAGACTGTTCAAACTTTCACACCATTGCACTCATTTCACATGCTAGTAAGGTTATGCTTAAAATCCTACAAGCTAGGCTCCAGCAGTATGTGGATCGAGAACTACCAGAAGTATAGGCAGGATTTCGAAGAGGCAGAGGAACAAGAGATCAAATTGCCAACATATGCTGGATTATGGAGAAAGCTAGGGAGTAGAAAAACATCTACTTCTGTTTCATTGACTATGCTAAAGCCTTTGATTGTGTGGATCACAACAAATTGTGGCAAGTTCTTAAAGAGATGGGGGTACCAGACCATCTTATTTGTCTCTTGAAAAACCTGTATGCGAGTCAAGAAGCAACAGTGAGAACTGGACACGGAACCACTGATTGATTCAAAATTGGAAAAGGAGTCCAGCAAGGCTGTATACTATCACCCTGCCTATTTAACTTATATGCAGAGCACTTCAAGAAAAAGGTGGAGCTGGATGAATCAAAAGTTGGAATTAAGATTGCCAGGAGAAATATCAACAGCTTCAGATATGCAGATGATACCACTCTAATTGCAGAAAGCGAAGAGGAACTAAAAAGCCTCTTGATGCGGGTGAAAGAGGAGAGTGCAAAAGTTGGCTTGAAACTCAACATTAAGAAAACTAAGATCATGGCATCCGGCTCTCTCAATTCCTGGCAGATAGATGGGGAAGAAATGGAGGTAGTGACAGATTTTATTTTCCTGGGCTCCAAGCTCACCGCAGATGGGGACTGCAGTCAAGAAATTAAAAGAAGCTTGCTCCTGGGGAGGAAAGCTATGGCAAATCTAGACAGCGTACTAAAAAGCAGAGACATTACCCTGCCAACAAAAGTGCGTATAGTTAAGGCCATGGTTTTCCCAGTTGCAATGTATGGCTGTGAAAGTTGGACCATAAGAAAGGCTGAGTACCAAAGAATTGAGACCTTTGAACTCTGGTGCTCTCCTGCAAGTCCCTTGGACTGCAAGGTGAACAAACAAGTCAGTCCTAGAAGGCTCTTTAGAAGGCCAGATCCTGAAGATGAAACTGAAATACTTTGGCCAACTAATGAGAAGGAAGGACTCACTGGAGAAGAGTTGAAAGCTGGGAAAGATTGAGGGCAAAAGAAGAAGGGGACGACAGAGAATGAGGTGGCTGGATGGAGTCCCTGAAGCAGTAGGCGTGAGCTTAAATGGACTCCAGAGGATGGTAGAGGATAGGAAGGCCTGGAGGAATGTTGTCCATGGGGTCATGATGGGTCGGACACGACTTCACAACTAACAACAACAACAATCAGTGGTTTATCTAATTCCATCACATTGTCCATGATCTGTTTGAAAAATTTGTCCATGATTTATTGGAAAACATAATCATAGTCATTATTACACACATCTGTATACGTATTAAATGGTATATGTGTGGTATCTTTCTATCCTACCTGCAGATGGCTGCCTACCCAGCAGTTAGATAACTGTTAACAACGTGACATGCCTCTTAATTCCTCTTGTTCCTTACTGTATAATGAGGAAAAGAAAATGACTAATGTATCACAGGCTGAGAAATGTGATATTATTTTATTTTTAAGTGTGAAGTTCTAAATAGAAGTGCCAAAAATTTAAGGCTACCAAGACAGATGCACAACAGAAAATACAGACTTACTTTACTAGGAGACCTTCCAGACTACTTAAGCACTGAAAGTTTGAGAGAAATACTCTTGCCTGCAGTGGATAGGTCCACAAACTGGTTTTTTATTCGTTGCAAACTAGATGCTAAATCATATATTCATTGCAGACAGAATCAGACTATTAGATCATAAATCCCTACTGTCAGATATCTGCTCATTTGTGTCTTCTGTTTGGTCAGATTTGTTTACTTCTATTTCAAAAGATTTGGAGTAAAGTCAAGTGAAGCGAATGATATGAACAGCTCCATGAATGTGATTTTGGAGCCAGTGAAAAATGCATAGTATTCGCCATTGATTTTTTAACTTCTCAGTTTAACTTTCAACCCTGTGATTTCAGTCTCCTGCCCTAGTTTTGCCCCTGTTAGTTTTCTTTAAAATCTGTCAAGTTTCTTCAGTGTTGCTACCTGTGACAGGTTTCTCTCTGAAGATAATTATTCAAAATGTAAGATAATAGCAACAACATATAACAATGATTCTGCATCCAGTCCATAGATATCATCTTAGATCTGATCCAAACTGCTATGTACTCCGTGCCTTCATTATTTGCCTTCTTTATTTTATTTATTTATTTATTTATTTTGTCACAACATCATACAAAAAGATTATATAGTATATAACCATATAAACATATATAGGAAGAAGAAAAGAAAAACAATAGGACAGGAACGGTAGGCACGTTTGTGCGCTTATGCACGCCCCTTATGGTCCTCTTAGGAATGGGGTGAGGTCAATAGTAGAAAGTTTTTGGTTAAAGCTTTTAGGATTATGGGAAGAGACCACAGAGTCAGGTAAAGTATTCCAAGCACTGATGATTCTGTTGCAGAAGTCATATTTTCTGCAATCTAGATTAAAGCGGTTAACATTAAGTTTAAATCTATTGGTTGCCCTTGTATTATTGCAATTAAAGCTGAAGTAGTCTTTGACAGGAAGGACATTACAATAGATGATTCTGTGAGTTAAACTTAGGTCTTGTCGAAGGCGACGGAGTTCCAAGTTTTCTAAGCCTAGGATTTCAAGTCTGGTGAATTTCTTAGTGAATTTCCTTTCTTTTTTAACATGTTGCATGAAGAAGAGTTGCATAACCATGCAACTCTTGTGTTATTTTGGAGGAGGTCAGCAAAAAAATTTTAGACAGCAGCTGCAAAAAAATTTTAGACAGTTGCTGCCTTGTTACAGATCAGCGTTTGAGATAGGCCAGGTCAGAAAACAGATACCACCAAAAAAAAAAAAAACAACAGCCAGATACCTAGAAGATATAGCTATAGCAACAGAATTTTGACAGCCTGATACAATTTTCTCCTCCTTCCTTGTACCAAAAAGAATCAAGGCAGGACATTTTTTGGTTTCTGTCCAGGCTTCCTTCATTTCCTAGGGCTAGGCTAAGAGCATATTTTATTAACAATTGCCTCCTATGTTTTCCAAGGTCATCTTTATGCTTCTCTAAAAGTGTGTCTGTGTCTGTGTGTGTTTGCAGATGTATGTTTTCTTTAAATCAGTTTTGACTCCTGTGATTGCCTTAATTAATTTCTGCAGTTTTCTTGGTAAGGTTTTTCAGAATTGGTTTGTCATTGCTTTCTAAGGACTAAGAGAGAGAGGCTGGCCTAATCTAACCCAGCTGGTTTTGTTCCCAAGATGAGACTAGAACTCACAGCCTCCTAGTTTTCTAGCCTGGTGCTTCAAACTGGCTCTCTACTGATCAGAATAAAGAATTCTAAAATATATGAGACTGGGATAGTTTTAGCAGTAGACAATAGCAAAAATAGCACTATGCAAAGGGATCAAGAAAAAATATGGGAAAAAGTAATGAGTGCTGTTTCCCAATAAGTGTATGAAAGAGAAAGAGAGTGCTAGCAAGCATAAAAATCATATGCTGCTGTCATGAAGTCCCCACAGGTACAGTGGATTCTGGATGCTTATAAGTGTTGCGTGTTGTTGTTTTGGCTTTTTGCTAGAGAGGAAGTGATATAAATGATTTAATGAGTTATTTGCAATTGTTCTGTGGTATAGGATAAAAAGAAAGTTTATGATATATGTAATACATTACATAACAAACCACTTCTCCAAACTGTCTTTTAATGTCTGATTGAATTATAAGATAAGATACAAAATACAAAAATAAATAGGAAAATAGTGGGGGGAAAGGGGGAGGAAAGAGAAGTGATGAAGGGTTGAGAAAAAGAAAAAGAACATTGACTTCCAACTCCCTCTGTTGTAGTAAAATGAAGCATTAACATCAAACCACAACTTTTTGTGTTTTTTTGATAATATAAACTAGCCATTTTTATAAGGATCTATCAATCTAATCAGTAGAACATAAAATCAAAGTTTTATTCTTCTCCATTCAGGCACAAAATTCAGAAGTGGTCTCCATGTAGAAACAAAAGTACTTATATTCTTTTCTTTAATCAAAGTAATCAATTTTGCCATTTCAGCCAACTCCATCAGCTTCTGCAACCATTTGTCCATGGTAAGAATTGAAGTATCCTACCATTTTTGCGCTTATAATAATCTTGCTGCTATCAACATATATAGTGTCAAAGTTTCAATTCTTTTCTCCAAGTTTTTTTCCATTAGACTCAGAAGGAAACTTTCTGGTTTCATCTTTATCTTCATATTCAGAATTTTCTGTATTAAAATATGAATCATGCTTTTTGCTTTATCACATGTCCACCATAGATGATGATTACTTTCACATTGCCAATGTTCATATGACATACCTTTATACATCTTAGATAACTTATCCGGTGTTAAATCATATATTCTAATCTAATGATTAGATATATCATCTTATAATTGTTTTCTTTTAAATTATTTTAATGTAAATTTTAAATCCTTCATCCACATATTTTCCCATTGTTCAAGCATCACATTATATCCAAAATTCCTTGCTCACTGAATTATGCAATGTTTTACATATTCACTTTCTAAATTCATTTTCAATAACGTTTTATAAATCTTAGCAATAATATACTCATCATTTCCACACAGTAAGATTTCCAATTATTAACAAAATTAAATCCATAACTCTTTTTATCCAGTTTAAATCTTTCTTTCAATTATTAGTAAGTAAACCAATGGCAAACATAGCCTTCTGATTTAAGTTCTTCTCTCAGCTTAGGTATAGGTTCACCAGAGGAAAAATAAAATTGTACCATGTCTACCCCTCTGGCTTCGCTATCATTTCTTTTCTTTAAAAAGCTTCCTGGGGTGACACCCAAAGAGGCAGCTTCGTAGAGAACCTTGTTTTATATTTATTCCAAACTCTTAGTATGGCACGTCTAATAATGAGATTGTTAAAATAGAGCATTACTTTAATTTTATCACACCAAAGATAGCCATGCCATCCAAACCGTAATTCATGGCCCTCTCATTCAAGTAACATCTTTTTCTGGAGGTTCACCCATTCTTTTAACCAGGCCAGGCAGCATGTATCAAAATACAATTTCAAGTCTGGTAGATCCAAGCCCCTCTTTCCTTAGCATCTTGCAATCCTTTATAACTAATTCTTGGCTTTTCCCCTTGCCATATAAAATTAGAAATAATCTTCTGCCATTGTTTAAATGGATTATCAGTTGCAAGTATTAGTAACAACTGAAATAAAAAAAGCATCTTTGGCAGAATATTCATCTTAATTATAGAGATTCTAAATTCTCAACTCTAAAACCCGACTTTTTGGTCAATATATCATTGTCCTGGGAAGACATAGTCTTGATCAAAATTGTTGTTTCTATTTGTTTATTTTAAAACCTGCCAAACTGTCTTTTTCATAGTCATTTTAAATGATAGATTACCCAGCTGTAGCTCCTAGGTGTAAGGTATTATTTTATAATAATTTGGTTTTATTGATGAGAAAAACCACAGAGGATTCTGTGTTGCTGAACAATCAACTCAGATGTCTATAATATAATACATAAAGTATTATTCTATTTTAATAGATTTGGTCCAATTTATAAGCTAAAAACCATATTTTGTCTTTTCATTTCGATATTTTATTTTTAAAATAAAAATATTTTATACTTTTTGGAGACAGTTTAATAGAAATGTTCTGTTTCAAGTGGCAGACTGCTTGGCATAGACAGATAAACTCCATGGAAAGAGTGTCATGCAGATTACTTTTATTTGTCAGGCATTCTCTAAAAAATAATTCACAGTCACTGAAAAGGGGCGTGCATAGGAGCACAAAAGTGCCTACCGTTCCTGTCTTAATGTTTCCTTTCATTATATCAAATTAATACAATTATTACATGTTTTTCCTCATATATATGCTTATATGATATTTTGTTGATTTATGTTGATGCTTGTGTATACTGTTATGACAAAATAAAATAAAAAAGAGATTCTTCTGAGGTATACATAGTCTGTTCCCAATTCACGTAAGTAAAACGAGGTAGTTTGTCCCCATGTTGAGGGAGCGAACAGCTCCCAGTAGGGCTAAAATTTAAAAACCCCGCTAATCTACATGTAGAAGTTAGCCCCGCAGCCAATAAGGAGTCTTACCCAGTGGCCAATCAGAAATACAGATGTGACCATGTGACATAAAACTACATTTCCTAAAAGAAGTCCCTTAAGGGAATGGTTTCTAATTCCTAAACTACTTATTCTAACCAGCACACTCCCCACCTGGAATTATAGAATTTCCACTATTATCTAACTACTAACTAAAATAAACAGAGGCATAGTATCAAACAGTGCTACAATGACATAAACACGAGACATGCATAGTTTGAGGTTCAATCTTCAAATTCGGTCTTCCTTAGCAGACCATCAAGCCGGTGATTGGCCTGGTGTAGAGCTTCTTGACAAAAGTCTATGGGTCACAGCATAACTCTGGTGGCTTCGCAATCTGAACTTCAACTAGAACTAGTCCATCAGAGCTGGGTAGAACTTGGTGCACAAGCCCCATGGGCCATGAGTTCTGATGTGCGTCCTTGTCTCTCAACAAGACAAGGTCTCCTTCTTCGAGATTAGACTCTTTGATCTTCCATTTGCTGTGATCCTGTAAGGTAGACAAGTATTCTTGCTTCCAGTGCTTCCAGAAGGTGTTGGCAAGCAATTGTACGTGTGTCCATTGTTGTTTATACATGTCTTTGGGAATGAAGTTCCCTAATGGTGCTGGCCAGTCACCTGGCTTCAGGGTTAACAAGGGGGCCGGGGTGCGGATAGTGTTGTGGTCCACCAGCAGCCTGCAGAGCTGGCAGCAGAGGTGGACAGTGATGAGGCTGAGGAAGAACATGGGCCAGTTCTGGAGGCTGGGGAAGGCCCGGATGAGGGCTCTGTGTCGGAGGCAGAGATGGGGCCAGGGCCATCTGGGAGTGATGTGTGGACTCTGAAGCCTCCAGAGGATGACAGTAGTGAGGCAAAGGAACAGGAGGAGCCTGTTCCTAGTGCATGCATGAGAAGATCTGCCAGAAGGCAAGAGCAGCTAAAGCAAAGAGGATGACTCGGGAGTAGGGCCAAGAGATGATTGGCCCCTCCCATAAGGCTTAACAGACTAGCAATGGCATTTGGGCTCTTTGTTGGAAAATAACATTAATAGACTTGCTCCTTGTCTTGCTGCATTTATTCCTTGTCGGTGTCTTCTGCTTTCGAACTTTTGCCAAAAAAAGCATTTGGCAGTTTGCCTAATTAGACCAAAGTTGGTGATAAGACTGAAGAATTGTGTTATGAAGAATTTGTTTTGATTTAGTTTGGACAAAGCTGTGAATGAGTTAATTCTCAGCTGTTCTAATAAAGTCTGTTTGTTTTTGAACTGAGTGTGTCTACTACTACCTACTTGGGTGGTGAGGATCTCATGTGTCAGCATGGGTGTCTTTGTCAATATGGAATCCAGGATTTTGTATGCTGATCATATGTTCCCATGCTCCTCCCATATGGGATGCACGGGGAGAATTAAATGTCCATACACAGTTATAGTAGTCATTAATTGCTGAATCGAGGTGAGTGCCTTCATGGATCTGTAATTCCTTGCAGGCTCCTATAAAGTTCATTCTGCGGTCAGATCTAAATACCTTGACTGGGCCTCTATAGGCTTTGAATCTTCTTAGAGTGTTGATAAAGCAGGAGGTGTCCATGGATTCGATGACTTCAATATGAACAGCTCAAATACTAAGGCATGTGAAGAGAACGGCCCAACGTTTGCTGTTAGCTTCACCATTTCTGGTCTGATGGGCAGTCATGGACCAAGGGCCAAAGACATCTAAACCTACATTGGTAAATGGTGGTCCGGAACTAAGATGCTCGGGTGGTAGGTCAGCCATAAGCTGGTGTTGTGTCACACCCTATTGTTTACAACAATGCAGGCACCTGTACAAGACAGTAGCAATGCGCCTCTTGGCTCCCACAATCCAGACTCCAGCAGCTTTGATGGCATCTTCTGTGAAGTGCTGGCCTTGATGGTGAATGGTTTCATAGTGATGTTGGACCAGCAAGTTTGTCACATGTTGATGAGCGGGAAGAATGACAGGATGTTTGATATTTGGAGCTATTTTAGCCTTATCTAGATGCCCCCCAACTCAAAGTAAGTCGTGGCTGTCAAGGAATGAGCTCAGCCTCAGAAGTAGACTAGACTTCAGGATAGGCTTCTTAGCTTTAAGCACTTGAATATACCGGGTATGTATCTTGTTACATATTTCATAGAATTCCTCTCTTTGCTTGGAGATAGCTGTCTGGGAAGCTTGTCTTGTGGTGCAGGAAATGGATGATCACTGCTACACCCAATACAAGAGGTCTCCATCTGGAGAAGCATTTAAAGCGAGCTAGTTCTAGGGGATGGTTAAGGGGCAGTTTTTCTGTCTCCTTGAGCATTGTCGACAAGCAGGTGGCCTGGACAGTCGTCTTCTTGTCCTGTCTGAGTAATTTGCTGGGCACCTGAGATTGAACGTCAGCATCTTGATCTGGGTCTAGAAGCTCATGGTGTTCTGGTCTCTGTGATATCAAGGTATCTGGGCAAGCCAAGAACTCAGGACCTTTTAGCCAGGTCAATTCTGCCAACTGGAATGTGGGGTTAAACCATGTAGCATGATTTGCTGGGTTCTGGTCTGTTGGCACATACCGCCACTGTTCAGTGAAGATCTTCTGATCCTTTCCACTCCATTGCTTACATAGATGTAGAAACATCTACTTTGGTTGTGAATGTAGCCCAGCACCACCTTGCTGTCCATATAGAAGGTGGTGGGTTGTAGCTCAAGATCTATTGTTTTTATTATCAGGTCTGCAAGTTTTACAGCCAGAACGGCACTGCAGAATTCCAACCATGATAGGGTGTGACCTTGTTGTGGTGCTAGTTTTGTCTTTCCCATGATGAAGCTGATGTTAATGTTGCTCTCCCTGCCATAGACCCAGATGTATCCCACCACTGCTATTGCCTTCATTGATACATCTGAGAAGACATGCAATTCTTTCTTCGGTGCAGCAGTGGGTGAGATGGGAACATACATGTGCTGCACATGGACACTTTGGAGAAAATTCAGGGAGGTGTGCCATGTCTCCCAGACTTGTTTCTGTTCTGGCAAAAGTGGCTTGTCCCAATCTTTGGTGCTTCAGGAGAACATGCACAGAAGGAGCCTCTCTTGGATCGTTACAGGTGCAGCAAACCTAGAGGGTTGAATAGGCTATTCATTGTTGACAGAACTCCACTCCTTGTGAAGACAGTCTTCTGGGCTGGGGCTCTAAAGATGAAAACGTCCCTCTCCAAGTCCCAACACAGACCAAGACTGCATTGGATAAGAGGGGTATTGGTACCAAAATCGAGGTCCTGTAATCCCTTAGCATAGTCTTCAGGATTGAAGGCTTCTAGCACTTCTTCACTGTTAGATGCGATTTTGTGTAGCCTGAGGTTGGCTACCACTAGCATCTTGTGTGTTCTTTTTAATAAGTCTATGGCTTCTGCTGGAGTGGATACAGATTTTAGGTCACCATCAATGTAGAAATCCCATTCTACAAAGGTCAGGCATCTGCACCATATTTGGCTTTGCCCACATGAGCAGTATGATGTAAGCCATAATTAGCGATTGCAGGGGAAGAACCATTTCCAAAGACATGCACTCACATTCTGTATTCTGTTATCTGTTGGTTGTGCTGTTCATCACTGAACCACAGGAAACATAGGTAATTGCGATGATCTTCCCTGACGAGGAATGAGTAAAATATCTGCTAGATGTCGGCCATGATGGCTGTGGCTTCCTTTCTGAAGTGGATTAGCATGCTGAGCTGACTATTGGTGAGATCAGACCCTGTGAGAAGGACTTTGTTCAGAGAGAGGCCTTGGAATTGTGCGCTGGCATCAAAGACTACTCATGTAGTCCTTCGGGAGAAGGGCGGTATAGAAGTTTGATAAATAAATAAATAAAAAATGTATGACCTGGCTTTTGTGGATGCTACACTCCAAAGAATGGCAGGTATCATTATTCTTCATCTTTCCCCAGAGGTGGGGCAATGTGATGACCCCGGATCTGACACAAAGGCAACACAGCCAGAGAACCGATATAAGTCCCTTTATTATCACCAGCTGTGCCCCCAATGTGCCTTTCAACTCTCTGGTCTGGAGAGAGCTCTTCTACCAACCTGTAATAGTCTTTGGCTGGCAATACTTCAGTCCCAAACATTGTAAGCAGAAAACTTCTAACAAAAAATCCAAAGGCAAGACAAGGTAATTAATCCGGCAAGGCAAACAAACTAAGGAATTCCACAAGTAAAGTAGAACGGCAGTAAATCAAACCAATTGGGAGGATGCCAGGATTCAAATAAACTCAGCATTTGTTCCCAACAACCGCCCCTCCCATTTGCCTCTACTTTTAAACTCCATAAGCACCTCTGCCTTGTAAAGAGGATTGGGTCCCTTTCCTCCCTCATAAGCCACGTAACCCACATTGCTCTCTTCTCCGTTCCTCCCTGCGCTGCCCAGGATGAGGAGGGGGTGGGCCTTGGTCTTCATCTGAACCCCCTCTCCCTTGTTCTACCTCTCCCCTGCTCTGCTCGGCCTGACTCTGCACTTCCCCATTTTCTTCCACAGCCAATGGATCCACTCTCTCACTCTCTGTCAGCTGTTCCTCTTCCCCTTTGGATTCAGACTCTGACAGGGGCATGACAGGCAAGCTCGGCGTGTCCAATCTGTCCATAAACTCCACCAGATGAGTTTTCATTTTGGGCTTCCTGTTCAGGATTCACCTCAAACTGATGAGGCAAGAGAGACCCTGCTCATGGTTTTTCAGCAGGTATGGCCTAGGTATGTGAAAGGATAGTTCCCGGTGGCATCCTGTTGAAGTTCCTTATTCATGAGCTGCAGAAATTCTTTGTCCTCTATCGACAAAAAGCCAAGTCATTGTCTTCTTTGCCGGTCTGGAACACTGTCACTCTTAAAACAGGATTGATTGTCGAAAACATGAAGTGTTCTTGGCTTGGTTTCAAATGGGATGCTCTCCCATTACTGAGAATGGAGGTCATGAAGACATTCACCTGGGTTGGGGCCTGCAGCCGATTGACACAAACCATTCCTGAGATGACCCATCCAAATTCTGTCTTGAGGACAAGTGGGGAGCCTATTGGGCCTCTGACCATTCCATGGCAAGCAAAAGCATCAGGGGCATCCACTCCCAGCAAGAGCAAGATTTCAGCTTCAAGATCTAGGGCAGGAAAGTTATTAGCCATGTGTCTCAAATGAGGTATGGTGCTTACTACGTCTGGTGTTGAAATCTAACTAAGAGTTTCTGGTAAGGCATCCCATTCTAGCAATGATGGCACTGGGAGCCATGAACTCCCATCTAATGATTCTATGCAGAGTCCAGTGACTTTCCTCCCGGCCGTGCACTGGGCCCCAGTGCATGTTGATATCGTGAAGTGTATTTCCTCACTTTGGACATCAAAGAGGTCGAAGAATGCTGTACTGACTAATGAGTGATTGCTTTATGTATCCACTATTGCATGCATTTTTATGGCTTCTTCTAGGCATCCAGCGGGGTAGACTTCAGCTAAGCAGATCTGGTGGCATGAGTGAGGGAATGGTGAGTCATAACATACTGACACAAAGTTGACACTTACGACCACCTCTGTGTGCACTTCGGTGCCATGCTGAGACTCCTTGATCAGAGGAGGGGTAGAAGTTGCCTGTTGTGGCAACTCAGACTCTGGATGCAGGGCACCCAGGTGCTTGTCACTTTTGCATAGGTGGCATTGCACCATAGCTGTGGAAGCTTTGGCCATGTGTTCCGTAGACTCACAGCACTTATAGCAGACTTTGTGCTCCCTGATCAAAGCTTTTCTTTCATCCAGGGACTTCTTTCCAAAATCTCTGCACTTGTTCAGAGCACTTGTTCAGAGAGGACTTGTGGAATGGACAGATCAGACCTTTCTTCATTTTCAGAGGTTTATGTTGAGCTTTCTTTGACGATTGCTCATCTGAATTCTTCGTGGGCAAAATAGCGACCTCTTTTTATGCACAGACACAAAGATTTTTCCCTTTGCAGTTTGCGATGGACTTTTGGTCAAGCCAGAGTTCTGGTTGGCCTTTTTGGCAGCTGGAAACCATTTTTCTCTGATGCTGAGGCTTTGAGGGTCATTGCATAGCTTCATTTGGTGGGCAACAAATTCTTTAAGAACAGTAAAGGGTGGGGGGAGTCTCTTCCTAGGTTCTTTTCCTTGTAAGCAGCAGATAACTTGATCCATTCTTCACTTAGCTGCCATGGTAGTTTTTGAATGATAGGCTTTTGTGTCCTGAATTGGTTGAGACAAATAAGTCCCAGCAAGGTGGGATCTTCTTGTGCTGTCTGCAGCTGTGTGAGGATGTCAGGGAATTTCCACAGCTTGTGAGGTTCACTGAGACTGATGTCAGGGAAGCGTTGATACAATCCAAGAGCGAGGACTCTGTCAATGTAGATGCGCCATACTGCTTATACCAAGCTCACCTAAGGGCTGTGACTGGGTTACTTAGTTGAGATGAGTAGATGTCTTTTACTACTTCTGCAGATTCTGGTCCCAGCCATGCTATTATATGTCTGAGCTCTTTGGCTGGCCGCAACCCTTCATCATGAATGGTATTCGTGAAGATATGCTTCCATAGTAGATATTCTCTGCCCAGCTTATCAGAGAACTTCTGCACACCATTAGATGCCAAATCCAGCCTTACCCGCTGGGGTGACCATTCTCTCTTTCTTCTCCAGGATCCATTGGGACTACATAGGAGTTGTCATCGGGGTGAGGTGGTAAGGTGTACCTTATGGATTCAATAGGAGCACGATTAGGGACTTCCCGTGGAACCTCGTAGGCATAGCCCCCAGGAGCAGGGGCATATGCCAAAGATGGCTGGTAGTTTTCTGCAGAGTAGTTCCTGATGAGTTCATCTTCCCATTACACAGACAAGGGTTGTTTTCCTTGCTGCTAGGCAGGTCAACCATGTTCATTGGACCAGAAGTCCATGTTCAAGTTGCCTTGACGGCCTGGCAAGAATTCTCTTGCCTTTGCATTGGGCTTGGAAATCACAGCTTCTTGTATGCCTACCCGCTGAGGAGCCTTCACTGTTGCTGATGGACTAATCCGATTACCCTGTATATCTTGGTTTGCTGGGGTAAGTTCTCTAAATTTGAAGGGGGGAGGGGTATCATTGTCTGGATCGTATGATGTCAGCTATCTGAACTAGTTTGCAGATCTGGTGGTTGAGATTCTCCTCCTCGTTCACTTGGTTCTGGGAGTTTTGTGGTAGACTGTGCCACTTCTTCCCGCTTGTGCTGTAGCACATTCTGGTCATCCACATAGGCCTTGATATGGCTGTACGAGCTTTGTCTTTCTGGCTTTTCAGGATCGTAGCTAGGAGTGATGCCTTCAGCCTCCGCCTGTAAAGCTGCAGCCATGCTGCCCTTTCTACTTCTCCTGTTCATGTTGAAGTAACTCCTGGCTGGCCTGAGCTTTGGCCCTTTCTTCCCTTTGGACTTGCTCTGCCTTTGCCACACGTAGAGCTGCAGCCGTCACCGCAGCTGCCATCTCTTCCTTTTGCAGTTGCTCTGCTTTTGCCACATGTAGAGCTGCCACAGCTTCAATTCATGCTTGTGTAGTTTGCAAGCAAGACTTTCTGCCCATGAGACCTGGGATGACTGACTATGATGAGAAGATGCTTTGGAAGGATGGGAAGAGCCTGCAGCAAAAGATTGCTGTGAAATGCTGGTATATGCCTGAGACCAGGGTGGCTTGAGATGAAAGGAGGAGGCTTTCTTAGAAAGGTGAAAGAAAGCCACATGTGACCGCTAGGATAACATGAATGATAAGCCACTTCGGACTCAGCCTTCTCACTCGGTTTGTCCTCTGCTTGAAAAACAGCTTGGAGAAAGTCTTTACTGCTTTGAAAGAGATTCTCACACTCTTCATTTATCATCTTGAGGCGTTGTATGTTGTCTTTGAGTCTTGGGTCTCCTAGCTGTGACTGGATGTAGATGAGGCGGAGTTCACAACCTGTCCATTGTATGACAGTGTCACAGGAAGATGACATATCATCTTCCAAAGAGCGAATGCACTTGGTGGGGGGAACTCATCTTTGGGGTGTTGCAGAGCTGCAGCAACTTCTCCCAGGATTTTTCATGGCATTGATAGTGCCTGTCCCAATCCTCCCACAGATATGACTGCATGGCTTCAGTAAGCTTTCTTTGCTGCCTCAAGTCATAGCGTTTCTGAGATGTCTCTGCCTCTTCTGAGTTTTGGATATCAAATTCTACATTCGTGTCGAGGCTAGGTGGAAGGGCCAGCTCTTCCAGCACATTAGAGACATCTGTCATGACTGGAGAAGACTCTATACCTCGGATTGGCAAAGGGAATTTCATGGATACTCTAGGAGACTTCAGTGCAATTTGCTCTTTAACCGCTCGGGTGCACTGCATGTGGATAACTTAAATACAGGGCTGTCATTTGCAGATTAGTCAGCAGAGGGTGCTGCAGCCTAGACTAAGGCTTGGAGTAAACTGGGCATTGATGAGGATCACAGGGCTAATTGGGGTCCCAACTTGGACTGTGAATGCCTTGCAAACTCTGAGGAGGGGGGTTGCTTTGCCAGTTTTTCAAGCAAGAGTCAAGGAAAGGGCTGAATAGTAACTTTAGCTGCACTGCTAGCTACGGTTTTTTTTTTTTTCAGGATGCATGCAATCTTTTTTTATTTATTTTTATTTATTTATTTTGACACACAGGATATATAAGCATAAGTATGAAATTACTAAACAATATATAAGCATATATATAAATATGAGTATGTAATAACTATATTAATTGGATATAACGAAAGGAAACAATAGGACAGGAATGGTAGGCACGCTTGTGCTCTTATGCATCCCCTTACAGACCTCTTAGAAATGGGGTGAGGTCAATAGTAGACAGTTTTTGGTTGAAGCTTTGGGGATTTGGGGAAGAGACCACAGGGTCAGGTAGTTTCTTCCAAGCACTAACAACTCTGTTACTGAAGTAATATTTTCTGCAATCAAGATCGGAGCGGTTAACATTAAGCTGTAAAGTCCATTTATTAATATGTCTAAGCTCATAACTGCCAATCAAGAGACTTAAACAGAGGCTTGAGTAAAATAGCATTTAATCTTGATCAAGCTTAAATGGTTAGCAGTTCCAAACACATAATGGTGCATACATACATGCAAGGAAGAACTACGAACTTATGACAGAAAGCGATGTCCTCTTATACCCAAAAAGTCATAAATCCTCAACTCTGGCATCTGCGTATTCTGGAATCTGGTTTGCATGTTCCCATAGTATAAGTCAGTGAATGTAAACTAACTTCTGGATTTACATCGGGTCACACAATAGTAAGGGTCAATGAATGTAATCTGACTTCTTTCTGTGGTGTTATCTTTTCCATTTGTCTTCTTAATTACCATTTGATTTCCTGGAGGATGACATACATGTTCTCAGCCAGAGTGGGGTGGGGAGAGATCAAATGATGGACTCTGACAATTTCCAGAGACTGTCATTGGTGGGATGAGGTATCAGTAACAATTCAGGAATTTAGTCAGTGTGACCTCCATAACCATCCATGATGGCATATTTATGTTCTAACCACAAAAGGGCACAATATATATATATCAGTGTTATGGGAAACAGATATTTACCATGTGCAGTTATACAAACAAGAGACCAAGACATCAAATATCATTAGCAAGTTTCCTACTAATTCTAGTATTTTAGTATATATGTTCCCTCCAAAGCTTAAATCTATTGTGTGCTCGTGTATTGTTACAATTGAAGCTGAAGTAGTCTTCGACAGGAAGGACATTGCAATAGATGATTTTATGAGTTAAACTCAGATCATTTCGAAGGTGGCGTAATTCTAAATTTTCTAAACCCAGGATTTCAAGTCTGGTGGCATTAGGTATTTTGTTGTATTCAGAGGCGTGGAGAACTCTTCTTGTAAAATATTTCTGGACACATTCAATTGTACTGATGTCAGAAATGAGGTATGGGTTCCAGACAGTCAAGCTGTATTCAAGAATTGGTCTAGCAAATGTTTTATATGCTCTGGTTAGTAGAGTAGTGTTTTTGGAGAAGAAGCTATGCAAGGTTAGGTTTACAACTCTTAGAGCCTTTTCTGCTATGTAGTTAAAGTGGGATAAACTTGATATTATCTCAAACAAAGAATATCAAGTTTATCGATCAGATCATAAAAACCGAGGAGGTGGTGGAGTGGCTATCTTTTACAAAAAGTCACTGGATCTAAAAAATATCCAAGTTGCACAAAAACTTTCTCTTCCTGAAACTATTGTATGCGACCTATCCCTTAACACTACTCTTCAATTCTTACTATGCTACAGAGCCCCTGACTATGACATTACCCATGCAAATATGCTAACCTCACTGCTAGCATGGGCTACCTCTTGCCCATATCCTCTCATCTTCCTGGGTGACCTAAATCTACCTCTCATTAACTGGACAATTAATGAATGTTCAACTGACCCAATCCATACTACACTATACAACTCTATTACAAACCTAGGTCTTGAACAACTTGTAACTAACAATACAAGACTCAACAACTGCCTTGATCTCATCTTCTGCAACAACTCAAACTCAATTTATGGACTACAAATTAAAGAACCTTTTTCCAACAGTGACCACTGCATGATTGATTTTCGTCTCAATATACGTCCATACTTAAATCGTAATAACAATAGTATTCCCAGCTACAACTTCAAAAAAGCCAACTACGATCTTATAAACAACGATCTTTCATTTCTGGACTGGCAAAATCTGTTTGCAACCTGCACAACTGCTGAAGACTACTATAGAGTTTTCCTACTTGAAATCAATAGAGTCATTAAACTATATGTACCACAAATGACCACCATGATCAGGAAAAGCAAACTACCCATATCAATAAAAACGCTTCAATCAAAAAAAAAATCCTCGGAAAAGAAACAAAAAAGGCTATGTAGCAAATTTCAAAAACCGCTACAAAAATATATGCAACCAAATGAAAACTGAATGCACAAATTACCACACCAAGCAAGAAGAAGACCTTCTGTGCACAAATTGCAATCGTGCCTTTTATAATTTTGTTAACAATAAACTTAAAGACTCAAGATCCATCCCACCACTAAAAGATTCTAACAACAAAGAATACAATGACAAAACAGTTAAAGCTAACTTCTTCAACATTTTCTTTGGCTCAGTTTTTGTTAACAGCAATAACACATATCCGACATTCCATAAATGCACCAGCAATGAATATGATGACTTAACTCATATAGATTTCACAGAAGATAACGTTGAAAAAGCTCTTCATAACTTGAAACGATCGCTATCTATTGGACCAGATGGACTATGTGCATACTTCTTAAAAAAACTTTCCACTAATATAGCAGAACCCCTAAGCATAATCTTCAAAAAAGCTTTCACAACCAGTTCCCTTCCCAAACTTTGGTCACTAGCCACGGTCATCCCTGTCTTCAAAAAAGGAGACCCCAGCTTAGTTGAAAATTACAGACCAATCTCTCTGTCCTGCGTCACCAGCAAAGTCATGAAATCAATCATCAACCAATCCATTACATCACACTTAGAAACTAACAACCTACTCTCCAATAAACAATTTGGTTTCAGGAAAAAATTATTATGCAACTTACAACTTCTGCACTGCAAAAACATATGGACTACAAATCTTGATCAAGGCAAAACAATAGATCCAATCTACATAGACTTCTGCAAAGCTTTTGACTCAGTAGTACACGATAAACTTCTCCTAAAACTAAAACCCTATGGCATTTCAGGACCCCTTCACAAATGGATATCTGCTTTTCTGTCTAACAGACAACAAGTGGTCAAAATTGGCAACGCTCTATCAAATCCTGTTCCTGTCAAGAGTGGCGTTCCCCAAGGCAGCATCCTTGGACCAACATTCTTCATACTATACATTAATGATCTTTGTGACCATATCGCAAGTAATTGTGTTCTCTTTGCTGACGATGTCAGACTATTTAACACCACAGACAATGCATCTATCATCCAAAAAGACCTTTTTTTTTTTTTTTGTTTACATTTATATCCCGCCCTTCTCCGAAGACTCAGGGCGGCTTACAATGTACAAGGCAATAGTCTCATTCTATTTGTATATTTACAAAATCAACTTATTGCCCCCCCAACAATCTGGGTACTCATTTTACCTACCTTATAAAGGATGGAAGGCTGAGTCAACCTTGGGCTGGGCTTGAACCTGCAGTAATTGCAGGCTGCTGTGTTCTAATAACAGGCTTCTAACAGCCTGAGCTATCACGACCCTACAGCCTGAGCTATCACGGCCTTCATCATCTAACCGCTTGGTCTAAAACTTGGCAACTCCAAATCTCAACCAGCAAATGCTCAGTCTTACATATTGGAAAAAAGAACCCAAACACTAAGTACATACTTGATGGACATTACCTTACAGATGACCCCCACCCCATTAAAGACCTTGGAGTTTTCATGTCAAATGATCTAAGTGCCAAAGCCCACTGTAAATACATAGCAAAAAAGGCTCTAAGAGTTGTAAACCTAATCTTGTGTAGCTTCTTTTCCAAAAACACTACGCTACTAACCAGAGCATATAAAACATTTGCTAGACCAATTCTAGAATACAGCTCGCCTGTTTGGAACCCTCACCACATCTCTGACATCAATACAATTGAACGTGTCCAGAAATATTTTACAAGAATATTTCCTCTACTTCCACTTTACCTGACTCTGTGGTCTCTTCCCATAATCCTAAAAGCTTTAACCAAAAACTTTCTACTATTGACTTTACCCCATTCCTAAGAGGACCATAAGGGGCGTGCATAAGTGCACAAACGTGCCTACTGTTCCTGTCCTATTGTTTTTCTTTTCTTCTTCATATATATATATATATATATATATGTTTTCTGAGGTTTTCGCGGGTGTTTGTATGTAGGTCTTTGGTTGTTCGGGTTTTCTCCCGTGTAAAATTGGAAGTGTCTTGGCGACATTTCGACGAAGTCTCATTCGTCATCTTCAGGCTTCAGCTTCGTGCTTCTGGGAGCAATGTGTGATTGCAGCTGTTTCTTCCTTTTTAACTGCTAGTGGGGGTTTGAACTGATTGGGTGGGAGCTTGGCTGTGCTCTGATTGGATGTGGGTTTTTGTGCTCGGTTTGGCTGGGGGTGTGTCCTGTTTGGGTGGGGGCTTGGTTGTGCTCAAATTAGTCTGAGTTGCAGGGGGATCTGAGCTAGTGAGCTGCACTGCTGCTGTTTGGCTTCGTGTTCGTGGTCGTGCTACATCTTCGTAGTGGGTGTCAGTCTGCTGCATGTATGGATTGGAGGGGTTTGAAATGGCTAATGTTGCAGCTGCGGTCTGGCTTCTGGTCCTTGGTCGTGCTTCCTGATCAGTGTGGGTTTGGGTGTGCTTCTGGGTGGATGTGTGGTGGTGACATCCTGTGTGGACCTCGTGAGTGTGGGTCTGGTGTCATTCCTCGTGTTAGGGACACGTTTGTCAATAAGGGCAGGTTTCAAATGGCTGGTAGGCGGGAGGTATCATCTCGTTTGTTCATGCTGTGTGGGCGTTTTTCTATCTCGATGGCTTCTCTGATTATTCTGTTGTTAAAGTGTTCAGTTTTGGCGATAGTTCTGGTCTTTTTAAAGTCAATATCGTGTCCTGTGACTTTAAAGTGTTGGACCAGGGAAGAAGTTGGTTCCTCTTTTTTGAATGAGTTCTTGTGTTCTTCAATGCGTGCACTTATTCTTCTGTTGGTTTGTCCGATGTATGTGGTGGGGCAGGCGGTGCATGGGATTTCATATACTCCTTGATTTTCTAACTCAATTTTGTCTTTGGGGTTTCTTAGGATGGTGGATATTTTTTGGTTTGTGCAGAATGCTGTCTTGATGTTATGTTTGTGGAGGATCTTGCTGATTCTGTCTGTGGTGCCTTTTATATATGGGAGGAGGGCTGTGCCATTTTCTTGCTCTCTGTCTTTTTACACGGGAGAAAACCCGAACAACCAAAGACCTATATATATATATATATGCTTATACCTCCCAATATTTACTCATATATATGATTATATACTATATAATCTTTTTGTATGATGTTGTGACAAAATAAATAAAATAAATAAATAAATACAACTCTTAAAGCCTTTTTGGCGATGTAGTTGCAGTGGGCTTTGGCACTTAGATCATTTGTTCTGAAAACGCCAACGTCTTTAACAGGATGGGGGTCATCTATAAGGTAATGTCCATCAAGCTTGTACTTAGTGTTTAGGTTCTTTTTTCCAATATGTAAGACCGAGCATTTGCTGGTTGAGATTTGGAGTTGCCAAGTTTCAGACCATTCAGATACAAAGTCAAGGTCTTTTTGAAAGGTAGTTGTATTGGTGGTGTTAAAGTTTGACGTCGTCAGCAAAGAGAACACAATAACTTGAGATATGGTCACAGAGATCATTAATATATAATATGAAGAGTGTTCGTCCAAGAACGCAGCCTTGTGGAACGCCACTTTTGACAGGAACAGGATTTGATAGAGCATTGCCAATTTTGACTACTTGTTGTCTGTTTGACAGGAAAGCTGTTATCCAATTGTGGAGGGGTCCTGAAATACTGTAAGATTTTAGTTTTAGGAGAAGTTTACAATGTAATACTGAGTCAAAAGCTTTACAGAAGTCCATGTAGATCGCATCTATTGCTTTGCCCTAATCAAGATTTGTAATCCATATGTTTTTACAGTGGAGAAGTTGTAAGTTGCATGATAATTTTTTCCTGAAACCAAATTGTTTATTGGAGAGTAGGTTGTTAGTTTTTAAGTGTGATGTAATGGATTGGTTGATGATTGATTCCACGCCTTTGCCGGTGACGCAGGACAGAGAGATCGGTCTGTAATTTTCAACTAGGTTGGGGTCTCCTTTTTTGAAGACAGGGATGACCGTGGCTAGTGACCAAAGTTTGGGGAGGAAACTGGTTGTGAAAGCTTTATCAAGGATAATACTTAGGGGTTCTGCTATATTAATGGAAAGTTTTTTTAAGAAGTATGCACATAGTCCATCAAGTCCAGTAGATAGGGATGGTTTCAGTTTGCGAAGAGCTTTTTCAACATTATCTTCTGTGAAGTCTGTATGTGTTAGATCGTTATACTCATTGTTGGTACGATTGGGGAATGTCGGATATAAGCCATTACTGTTAAAAAAGACTGAGCCAAAGAATGTGTTAAAGAAGTTTGCTTTAACTGTTTCATCATTATATTCTTTGCCGTTAGATTCTTTTAGTGGTGGGATGGATCTTGAGTCTTCTGTTTGTTGTTTGTTTGTTGTTCACAAAATTATAAAAAGCATGATTGGAATTTGTGCACAGAAGGTCTTCTTCTTGTTTAGTGTGGTAATTGGTGCATTCAGTTTTTATTTGGCTGCATATATTTCTACAGCGGTTTTTGAAATTTGCTACATAGCCCTTTTTGTTTCTCCTCCAGAGGGATTTTTTTTGGATTGCAGCTTTTTTATTGATATTGGTAATTTGTTTTTTTAATTTATTTTGGTGGTGGTTTGTGGTATGTAAAGTTTAATGACTCTATTGACTTCAATTAGGAAAATTCTATAGTGGTCTTCAGCAGTGATATAGGTTGAGAACAGATTTTCTCAAGAGATGAGAGGTCATTGTTTATAAGGTCATAGTTGGCTTTTTTGAAATTGTAGTTTGGAATACTATTATTATGACGATTTATGTAAGGTTGTATATTGAGACAAAAGTCTATCATGCTGTGGTCGCTGTTGGAAAAGGGTTCTCTTATTTATAGTCCATAAATTGAGTTTGTGTTGTTACAGAAGATGAGGTCAAGGCAGTTGCTGAGTCTTGTATTGTTAATTACTAGCTGTTCAAGACCTAGGTTTGTAACAGTGTTGTATAGTGTAGTACCGATGGGTTCAGCTGTACATTCATTTGTTAACCAGTTAATAAAAGGTAGATTAAGGTTACCCAGGAAGATGAGAGGATATGGGTAAGAGGTAGCCCATGTTAGCAGTGTGGTTAACTTGTTTGCATGAGCGATGTCATAGTCAGGGGCTCTGTAACATAGTAAGAATCGAAGTGTGATGTTTAGGGACAGGTCACATACAATAGTTTCAGGAAGAGAAAGTTTATGTGCAACTTGAATATTTTTTAGATTCAGTGACTTTTTGTAAAAGATAGCCACTCCACCTCCTCTGTGGGTGTCGTGATCTGATCGAAAAACATAATACTCATTGTTTGAAATAATGGAGTCAGGGAGGGATGAGTTCAGCCATGTTTCGCAAACAAATATAATATCAAATGTACCAATGTTTAACAAGAGGATAAATTCAGGCAATTTGTTTGCAATGCTTCTTGCATTTATCAATTTGCATTTAAGATCTGCAGTGTTTGGTATAGAAGAAGTAAGGGGCATGCGTACCTAGTTTTTTTTTATTGAAAAAGTTTTTACAAAAATTTTCACCCCCCTTTTCCCCCCCCTCCCCTCCTCCATCCCTCCCCTCCAAAACCACCCTCCTCCCCCGACTTCCCAGAACAAACACAAAGTATGGTTCAAAAGAAAAAACAATCATTCGCTAAATTTTCCCTAACACAAACTATAATCCTCCCCTTCTTCTCAAATCCTAACTTCCCCCATACAAATCAGAGATAAATACATCCTAATCATTCAAAAGCCATCTGATATCTCTTAATCTGATATCTATTTTGCATATATTCAATCCATTTTTTCCATTCAGTTAGATATTTTTCTTGTGTAGTGTCTTTCAAAAAGGCTGAGATTTATAGTAATATAAACCCCAAGGTATTTAACCTTTTTTACAATTTCAAATCCTGTTGTTTCCTCTAATTTTTCTTTCTGTTTTCTAGTCATATATTTTGTTATCACTTTTGTTTTATTCTGATTTACTTTAAACCCTGAATCTTTTCCATATTGATCAATTATTTCCAACAAACATACACTTGACTTTATAGGATTTGACAAAATAATCACCAAATCATCAGCAAACGCTCTCACTTTATACTCATATTGTCTAATTTTAATTCTTTCTATCTCCTTTACCTCTCTTATTTTATCCAGTAATGGCTCCAAAATTAAAATAAACAATAATGGTGATAAGGGGCACCCTTGTCTTGTTCCTTTCGCAATCTTAAAAACTTCTGTCAAACTACCACTAATTATTATTTAGGCTGTTTGCTCTCCATAAATCGTTCTAATTATTCCCATAAAACAATCTCTAAATTGCATTTTGTCTATTAATTTAAATAAAAATTCCCAGTGCAGTCTGAATTATGCCTGCCCTTTATAAATCCCAATTGATCAGTATGAATTCTTTGTTGCAGAACTAACATTAATCTATTCGCTATTATTTTAGCAAAAATCTTATAATCATTATTCAAAAGTGAAATCGGCCTATAATTCCCAGGTTTAGAGCAATCCTGTTCTTCTTTTGATATCAATGAGTTAAAAGTAGTTCTCCATGATGGGGGTATTCCCCCTCCTAATTGTATCTGATTAAATAATTCCTTAAGCGTGCATACCTAGTTTTGAATGATAGTTGATTGGGGGTTATGTACAACGGGTGGTTGGATGTTGGATGGTTGTTCAACAATTGGTTGAACAATGGATGGTTGAGCATTGGATGGTTGGAGGATGTGTACGATGGGTGGTTGGAAGATGGTTGATTGAGCAATGGTTGGTTGAACAATGGATGGTTGAACATTGGATGGTTGGAGGTTTTGCACAGGTGGTTGGAGGTTGGTTGGTTGAACAATGGTTGGTTGAACGAAGGTTTGTTGAACGGTGGATGGTTGGTGATTCTGTAAGACGGGTGATTGGAGGTTGGTTGGTTGGTTGAGAGTTCTGTGCGATGGATGTTTTGAAGTTTAGTGAGATGGATGGTTGGATGCTTTGATTGACAGATGGTTGGATGCTTTGATTGAAGTGGGGTTGGGTGATGGCTAATTGATTATAGGTTTTTCTTTTTATGCAGTCAGCATGGTAGTCAATGTAAAGATTGATTTCGCCTTCTTCTTGCCATCGTTTGAGTTCTGGGCGAAGTTCACGGGATTGAATTCATTGCATAAATGATAGGTCAGGTCTTGCTCTAAGTTTGTTGAGGCTGAGGTTAGTTCTGGCAATTGTGTTTATAATATGAATGAAATTACATTTGCTGGACTCATTTATGCAGATGACTCTTCAGAATTTAGGCACCACTGAGCCATCAGTTTTTGAATTCAGGTCTATCCCTGGAGACTTTAGTTATTTCATTAGGGTGGAAGGTGGAAGATGAATTGTAATTTAAAATGATGTTACGTATTTTATTGATATCTGGTTCATTTGTATTATCTAGTCCAAATAATATAGCATTTCAATGTTTTTGTTCTCTCTCAATGGTATCTTTTACTAACATTGCTACATTGTTTGGATGATTGGTAGATGTTTGTGGTTTAGTTTGTGTAAAAGGCAATGTTTGTTGGATTGGGAAAAGATTTTGATCAGCTGCGTTTTCATTTTTTTGTGCTCTAATTTTTTTTCAAGATTTGTGAAACGTGGTTCTAAACATGCTAGTGTTCTTTTTTCTAAGGTTTTTTTTTTTTTAATTGAAAGAGTTTTAAAAAAACAAAAACATTTTTCCCCCTTTTTTTTTTCCCCTCCCTCCCAAAAAACAAAACAAAACACCCCCCTCCCTTTACCACTGGTAAAGGGCAGTGGTCTCAGCGGCTGCCTTGGCGGTTGTTTCTGCAGTGGCAGTGGCTTCACGCTGCTTCAGCGGTGGTTTTTCAGCAGCTTTTGTGGTGGTGGGAGTGGCTCTCCTCAAGAGCTGTCGCTCTTTTACAGAGAGCATTTCACCGGGGCAACCAGCTCCCGCTCCCGCACACCACCATCACCTTCCCCAGAGTTTTTGGTCTTACTTTGAGAATACTCCAATAAAAACACATCCTGTAGGATCTTGGCTTTCAAATGCAGACTGAGTGGTGGCTTTCAAATGCAGACTGAGCCGGCTTAGCTGCAGAAGCTGGGGTTTACATGCAAATGCTGGGGACCTCTCTCCATTCAATATCAAGGCAATTCTCTCAATTAAACTCAAACAGAGTCTTTCTTAGTTTGTGCAAAGAGGATACAAATGTCCCACATTTCACTGTTCTGTTTCAAACTGCAGACTTTATCTGGCACAGACAGATAAACACCATGGAAAAGGTATCATGCAGATTACTTTTATTCATCAGGCATTCTTTAAACAATAACTCACAATCACTGAAGAGATTCTACTGAGGTACACATAGTCTGTTCCCAATTCACTTAGGTGAAACAAGGTAGTTTTTCCCTCTGTTAAGGGAGTAAACAGCTCCTGGTAAGGCTGAAATTTAAAAACCCTGCTAATCTACATGTAGCAAGTTAGCCCCTCAGCCAATCAGGAGTCTGACCCACTGGCCAATCAGAAACACAGGTGTGACCACGTGACATAAAACTACATTTTCTAAAAGCAATCCCTTAAGGGGATGGTTCTTAATTCCTAAATTAACTACTTACTCTAACCAGCACAAGAAATCTGTGGCAAACGTAATTATCAAATAGTACTCAACTTTCTTAACTAATTTAATATATTAGAACTTACAGACTTTAAAGTGTTTATCTGAAATAATTATCTTTAAAAGTAAAAAAAAAAGAACTCCAAATATTTCCTGTATAATACACATTGGGTTAAAACCAATTATAGTATGAAGATTTTTCTGGAGTTTAGATTAGTAGATTTTCTCCTTTTGTAGACTGATTCTGAAATTATATTAACAACTTACATAATAAAAAAAATAGTTTAAATATTGTGGATTTTATGACTAAAGACTTTCTGATGGTATGCTATATATTTAGTACCAAGACTATTAAGAACATTTAAAATCTAGTTGAGATGAGTATTTTAGGTAGGTAGGTAGTTTAGAGACCATAGACTCCCAGCGTTAAAGTCTATGTACAACAAAAGTACAACAAAACAGATACTATGAGAGGCCCAAAAATAATACTGCAACAATGATAATGATTATAATATTGCAATGATTATGATGATTTAACTCATATAGATTTCACAGAAGACAACGTTGGAAAAGCTCTTCACAACTTAAAACCATCGCTATCTATTGGACCCGATGGACTGTGCGCATACTTCTTAAAAAAACTTTCCATTAATATAGCAGAACCCCTAAGTATTATCTTTGATAAAGCTTTCACTACCAGTTCTCTTCCCAAACTTTGGTCACTAGCCACAGTCATCCCTATCTTCAAAAAAGGAGACCCCAGCTTAGTTCAAAACTACAGAACGATCTCCCTTTGCTGTGTCACCTGCAAAGTCATGGAATCTGTTGTGTCTTGCCCGCCCTCAGAGCAGCCGGGGCCTTCTTACCTGCTCCCGAACACTGAGGAATGTATGCCTCCCGGCCCAAGTCCTGGCTCCATGCCCACACAAACTGCAGAAGAAGGAGCATCTCCCTGCCCCAGCCCTGACTCCATGCCCAGGCAAACGGAGCAGCTAGACCCCTCCCCCTCCTCCACAGCAGGTGAGCCTGAGGAGGTTTACTCTAACAACAGCTGATTGGAGTGACCCTCGCATCAGAAGATTGGAGAGGCGGAGGCAACAGAGGGAAGGGAGGGGCAGGCCTTAATGAGTGCTGAGTCATGGAGCCACACCCCATGGCCTATATAAAGGATCTACTTTCTGGCAGTCTCTGAGTCAGGCAAAAGTCAAACTTATCTTGCTGAAGTCACTTACTGGTCTCCTGCCTGCTCTGAGGACTTTGCTAGGACTTTGGGCAGAGCTGCAGAGGCAAGCCTGATTCGGATTTCCCTGACCCAGCCGTCAGCGGAGGAGTGGGACACGACATCTTGCCTGACTCCCACACATCTACAAGATGGATCAGCAACAGCTGGCGCTGATTGTGCAGCAGCTACAAACAGATAACCAGCAACTGCAACAGCAAGTCGCCCAGCTGACTGCTCAACTGGCTGCTGGGAATGCCCCAGCAGTCCAACCTCCTCCTCCTCCTCAGCGCCACAGCCTGGTACCGGTGCCGGAGAAGTTCTCAGGACGGATGGAGATGTTCCCGGCCTTCATGGCCCAGTGCCAGACCTACATGGCAATGCGGCCGGGGGACTTTCCAGATGACCGGGCCAGGGTGGCCTTCGTGATGAACCTGTTGTCTGGCCAGGCTGCGCAGTAGGCCACGCCCTTGGTGCTCAGGGACAGCCCCTTGCTGGCGGACTACCAGGGGTTCTGGGGGCAACTACGCCTGATGTATGAAGACCCTGTGCGGGCCCAGACGGCTGCCTGGCGCCTCGGAGAGATCCAACAAGGGCCCCGCCCCCTCTGGGAGTACATCGCGGAATTCCGGTTGCTGTGCCATGATTCGGACTGGAACGACACGGCACTAGCGGACGCGTTCAAGAGGGGCCTTTCGGAAGAGCTCCAGGACGAGCTGGCTCGGGTGGAGGCGCCGCGGACCCTCGTTGACCTGGTGCCCCTCTGCCTGCGCCTCGACACCCGTCTCCAGCAACGCCCGTCCTGTCGCCGCCCGCAACCGTCAAAGACCGTCGCCCTCCCTCAACCCGTGCTGACCCCGTCCCGGGCCACCCCGCGCTTCGTGGCCGCCGCCGAGGAGCCCATGGAGTTAGGAGCGGCCAGGCCTCGCCTGACGGCCCAGGAGGGGAGCCGGAGGCGCCAAGGGGGGCTGTGTTTGTACTGTGGGGAGCCCGGCCATTTTGCCGCCGCATGCCCCAGGAAGCGCGGCGGAGCACGTACGCCCATCCCCGAATCCCGGCCTGGCCAGTCGGGAAACGGGGCAGGCCCGGCCCAGGGGAAACCCTAGGCCGGGCACGGACCAAGCCCCCGCCAGACATGGCCGACGTGGACACCCGGGTGTGGGTGGGTGACCGGCCGGAAGGGATCCCGGCACACGCGCTGGTGGATTCGGGGGCCACCACGAACTTTATGGACCGGGCCTTCGTGGACCATTTTGGTGTCCCCTTGGTTCCGGTAGACCCTCCGATGAGCGTCGAGACCATCGACGGGAGGGAGCTGGTGGCCGGACCCATTAACTTCGCCACGCAGCCCTTGCGCCTCGCCATCGGGGACCACGAGGAGGCGATTCGCTTCTACGTGACGGCGGACCTCCACTTCCCAGTGATCCTCGGACTGGCCTGGCTGCGGACGCACGACCCTCAGGTGGCCTGGTCGCGGAACGCCATCACGTTTCCCAGCCTGCAGTGTGTCGACCACATCCGCCACACCTGCGCCGGCCAGGACGTCTTCACCCTGGCCGTCGCCGTGCCCCCTGAGCTGCAGGACTTTGCTGACGTCTTCAGCGAAAAGGAGGCGGACCGCTTACCCCCGCACCGGCCCTACGACTGCCCCGTGGACCTGCAACCCGGCGCCCCGCTGCCAACGGGACGCCTGTATTCCATGTCCGAGCCCGAGTTGGCCGCCCTCAGGGACTTTCTGGACAAATATCTGGCCCGAGGGTTCATCCGGCCTTCCAAGTCCCCTCTGTCGGCCCCGGTCCTCTTCGTAAAAAAGAAGACGGGGGATTTGCGCCTGTGTTGCGACTACCGCCGGCTGAATGCCATCACGGTGCGGAATCGCTACCCCCTGCCGCTCATCCCGGAGCTGATGGACCGGCTGCGGGAGGCCTCCATCTTTACCAAGCTCGACCTCCGGGGGGCCTACAACCTGGTGCGGATGCGTGAAGGGGACGAGTGGAAGACGGCGTTCGGCACCCGGTACGGACACTACGAGTACACGGTCATGCCGTTCGGGCTGACCAACGCCCCCGCCGTCTTCCAACATTTTATGAACGATGTGTTCCGGGACATGTTGGATTGGTTCATGGTGATCTACCTGAACAACATCCTGGTCTACTCCCGGTCCAGGGAAAGTCACCTCCAGCACCTCCGCCTGGTCCTGCAGCGCCTGCGGGAGCACCAGCTCTACGCCAAGCTGGAGAAGTGCTTTTTCCTCCGGTCGTCCATCGAGTTCCTCGGGCACATCCTCTCACCCGAGGGGATCGCCATGGACCCGCGCAAGGTGGAGGCCCTGAGCAGCTGGGAAGCCCCGCGTCGGGTGAAGGATGTCCAGCGGCTGCTGGGCTTCGCCAATTACTATCGGACCTTCATCCCGGGCTTCGCCACGCTGACGGCTCCGCTCACCCAGCTCCTCCAGAAGAAGGTCCCGTTCCGGTGGGGTCCCCCACAGGAGGAAGCCTTCACGGCTCTCAGGAAGGCTTTCGTCACGGAGCCCATCCTGCGACATCCCGACCCGCACCGGCCTTTCGTGGTGGAGACGGACGCCTCCAACGTCGCCCTCGGAGCGGTGCTGCTACAGGCCCCGGCGGATGGCGGCACTCTTTTTCCCTGCGCGTACTACTCGCGGAAGCTCAACCCTTCCGAGCGCAACTATACCATCTGGGAAAAGGAGTTGCTGGCTATCAAGGCGCGTTCGGCGTGGCGGCACCACCTGGAGGGAGCCCGGCATCAGGTGGAGGTCCGAACGAACCATCGGAACCTCGAACATCTCACCACGGCTCGGAAGTTGAACCAGCGGCAGATCCGGTGGTCGCTGTTCTTTGCCCGGTTCAACTTCCGCGTCACCTATATCCCCAGTGGCCACAACCGGAGGGCGGATGCCCTGTCCCGTAAGCCGGAGTACCTGAGCGCCCAAGACCCTCTTCCTCCACAGACTGTACTGCCGGCGGAAGCCTTGGCCGCCGCCCGGGAACCGGTGGACTTACGGGCCCGGGTGCGAGAGGCGCAGCGCCAAGACGCCTGGTCTCAGCAGCGGCGAGCGGAGGCGGGCCCCACGTCTCCGTGGACATTGGAAGACGATGTACTCAAGTTCCGGGGGCGGTTGTATGTGCCCACGGGGCCGCTCCGGTCCCTCGTCCTGACCCAGTGCCACGACAACCCTGCCGCGGGCCATTTCGGGTTTTTCAAGACTCTCAACCTAGTAACGCGGACCTTCTGGTGGCCCCGGGTGCGGCATGATGTCCATGCCTATGTGACGTCCTGCATGCCGTGCCGGCAAGCCAAAACGCCACGGGGCCCTCGGTCTCCTCCAGCCCTTGCCGACTCCTGACAGACCCTGGGGGGCAATTTCCATGGACTTCCTGACGGACCTGCCGCCGTCCTCGGGGTTCACCACGGTGCTGGTGGTGGTGGACATGCTCACCAAGATGGCACACTTCATCCCGTGCCGCGGGCTGCCCACCGCCACCAAGACAGCCCGTCTCTTCTTGCAGCACGTCTTCCGCCTCCACGGCCTGCCGGACAGGGTGGTGTCGGACCGTGGGGTGCAGTTCACGGCCCGCTTTTGGAAAAGCCTGATGGCTGCATTGGAGGTGCAGGTGTGCCTGTCGTCGGCGCACCATCCGGAGACCGACGGCGGGACGGAGAAGATCATCGGCGTCCTGGAGCAGTACCTCCGGTGCTTCGTGAACCAACAGCAGGACAACTGGGCCGATTACCTGTCCCTGGCGGAGTTCGCATTCAACAACTCCCAACACACCTCCACCCAGACCACCCCGTTCCTGGCCAACTTGGGGTACCATCCGCGGCTCTTCCCTCTGGCGCCCCCGGACTCCCCGGTTCCCGAGACACAGTCCTTTCTCTCCGAGTTGCACGCGGTCCAGCAGATGGTGCGTCGGCAGCTGAATCGGGCGAAGGAGGACTACAAGCGGGTCGCCGATCGTTCCCGACGGGCAACACCCCCGCTGGTGGTCGGAGACCGCGTGTGGCTCTCCACAAAGCATCTCCCGTCCGACCGGCCGGCGAAGAAACTGGACCACCGGTTCATCGGTCCGTTCCCCGTCGAGGCGGTCATCAATCCGGTGGCCTACCGACTGACCCTGCTGCGTACCATGCGGATCCATCCCGTCTTCCATCGGTCCTTGCTGGTCCCTGAGGCCCCGCCGTCTCCCCTCCGGCGCCCGGCGCCACCCGTCGCTGTCGACGAGGACGGGGTGGAGGAGTACGAGGTGCACAGCATACGCGACTCCCGCTGGCTGAAGGGGCGCTTCCAATACCTGGTTGCGTGGCAAGGGTACGGGACCGAGTTCACCTGGGTCAACGCCTCCGACGTCCACGCCCCGGACCTGGTGCGGGCCTTCCACGAGCAGAACCCGGCCCGACCGCATCCCGATCGTCAGCCCCGGGGGAAGGGCCCTGCGGTGAGGGATAGTGTTGTGTCTTGCCCGCCCTCAGAGCAGCCGGGGCCTTCTTACCTGCTCCCGAACACTGAGGAATGTATGCCTCCCGGCCCAAGTCCTGGCTCCATGCCCACACAAACTGCAGAAGAAGGAGCATCTCCCTGCCCCAGCCCTGACTCCATGCCCAGGCAAACGGAGCAGCTAGACCCCTCCCCCTCCTCCACAGCAGGTGAGCCTGAGGAGGGTTTACTCCCAAGAACAGCTGATTGGAGTGACCCTCGCATCAGAAGATTGGAGAGGCGGAGGCAACAGAAGGAAGGGAGGGGCAGGCCTTAATGAGTGCTAAGTCATGGAGCCACATCCCATGGCCTATATAAAGGATCTACTTTCTGGCAGTCTCTGAGTCAGGCAAAAGTCGAACTTATCTTGCTGAAGTCACTTACTGGTCTCCTGCCTGCTCTGAGGACTTTGCTAGGACTTTGGGCAGAGCTGCAGAGGCAAGCCTGATTCGGATTTCCTTACCCAGCCATCAGCGGAGGAGTGGGACACGACAGAATCTATCATCAACCAATCCATTACCTCTTACTTAGAAACAAGCAACCTACTCTCCAACAAACAATCATGTAACTTACAACTTCTGCACTGCAAAAACATATGGACTTCAAATCTTGATCAAGGCAAATCAATAGATGCAATCTACATAGACTTCTGCAAAGCTTTCAACTCAGTAGTACACGATTAACTTCTCCTAAAACTAATATCCTATGGCATCTCAGGACCCCTCCACAAATGGATATCTGCTTTTCTGTCTAACAGACAACAAGTGGTCAAAATTGGCAATGCTCTATCAAATCCTGCTCCTGTCAAGAGTGGCGTTCCTCAAGGCAGCGTTCTTGGACCAACACTCTTTATACTATACATTAATGATCTTTGTGACCATATCTCAAGTAATTGTGTTCTCTTTGCTGATGATGTCAAACTATTTAACATCACAGACAATACTTCTATCATTCAAAACGACCTTGATCATCTAACCGTTTGGTCTAAAAATTGGCAGCTCCAAATTTCAACCAGTAAATGCTCAGTCTTACATATAGGAAAAAAGAACCCAAAAACTAAGTACATACTAGATGGACATTACCTTACAGAAGACCCTCATCCCATTAAAGACCTTGGAGTTTTCATGTCAAATGATCTAAGTGCCAAAGCCCACTGCAATTACATAGCAAAAAAAGCTCTAAGAGTTATAAACCTAATCTTGCGTAATTTCTTTTCCAAAAACACCACACTATTAACCAGAGCATATAAAACATTTGCTAGACCAATTCTAGAATACAGCTCGCCTGTTTGGAACCCTCACCACATCTCTGACATCAATACAATTGAACGTGTCCAGAAATATTTTACAAGAAGAGTTCTCCATTCCTCTGAAAACAATAGAATACCCTATCCCACCAGACTTGAAATCCTAGGCTTAGAAAACTTGGAACTCCATCGCCTTCGACAAGACCTAAGCTTAACTCACAGAATCATCTATTGTAATGTCCTTCCGGTTAAAGACTACTTCAGCTTTAATTGCAATAATACTAGAGCAACTAATAGATTTAAACTTAATGTCAACCGCTTTAATCTAGATTGCAGAAAATATGACTTCTGTAACAGAATCATCAGTGCTTGGAACACTTTACCTGACTCTGTGGTCTCTTCCCATAATCCTAAAAGCTTTATCCAAAAACTTTCTACTATTGACCTCACCCCATTCCTAAGAGGACCATAAGGGGCGTGCATAAGCGCACAAACGTGCCTACCGTTCCTGTCCTATTGTTTTTCTTTTCTTCTTTCTATATATATGCTTATACCTCCTTATATTTACCCATATATGTTTATATACTATATAATCTTTTGTATGATTCCTACATATATTGTTGTGACAAAATAAAATAGATAAATAAAATAAAAATAAAATAAAATAAAAAACAATGCAGTCTACTTGGAGTTGCCCCAAAAGAGCATTCAGAAACTTCAATTAGTTTAGAATGCAGTTGTGCAGATAGTAAATGGTGCCAGATATATAGCACACTAACACCACTACTGGATGAGCTGTATTGGTTACTAGTATACTTCCAGGTGCAATTCAAGATGCTGGTTGTCACCTTTATATGGCTTGGGACTGGGTTACCGGAGGCACCACCTTTTTTCAAGAGTCTCTTACCCATCCAATTTAATCCAGAAAACTGGGTATGCTGCAAAAAAATCTCATCGGCCAAAGAGTATCAATTTGCAGGGACTAAAAGATGGCCTTTTCTGCAGTAATCCCTACTCTGTAGAATAGCCTCCCCTCAGAGATTAAAATGGCCCCAATCCTATTGGTCTTTCATAAGGCTTTAGAAGCATCCCTGTTGTTGTGTCTTGCCCGCCCTCAGAGCAGCCCGGGCCTTCTTACCTGCTCCCCAACACTGAGGAATGTATGCCTTCCGGCCCAAGTCCTGGCTCCATGCCCCCACAAACTGCAGAAGAAGGAGCATCTCCCTGCCCCAGCCCTGACTCCATGCCCAGGCAAACGGAGCAGCTAGACCCCTCCCCCTCATCCACAGCAGGTGAGCCTGAGGAGGGTTTACTCCCAAGAACAGCTGATTGGAGTGACCCTCGCATCAGAAGATTGGAGAGGCGGAGGCAACAGAGGAAGGAGGGCAGGCCTTAATGAGTGCTGAGTCATGGAGCCACACCCCATGGCCTATATAAAGGAGCTACTTTCTGGCAGTCTCTGAGTCAGGCAAAAGTCAAACTTATCTTGCTGAAGTCACTTACTGGTCTCCTGCCTGCTCTGAGGACTTTGCTAGGACTTTGGGCAGAGCTGCAGAGGCAAGCCTGATTCGGATTTCCCGGACCCAGCCGTCAGCGGAGGAGTGGGACACGACACCTGTATTCCTGAGCTGGGGCACGAACAGAGGTGTTATTCTGCTGGTTCGCACCAGTTTGGGCAAACCAGTAGCGATGATCGCTGATGGGCCCTTCCTCATCCACCTGTCCTGGCTCCAAGACATGCTATTTAGGCATGTTTTTGAGGCTGGATGAATGCACGTAAGGCGCACAAGCAAAAAAAGTGCATGCATGGAAGGCCAGCCGCATGCACGAACGGAGTGCGCATGCAAAGCAAGCATGTACGCACGCAGCAAATCAGTAATAAAGGTAAGTTAAATCCACCCCTGGATACGAAATGTATAAAGACCCCTGCTCCTTGCTTTACTGTTAACTGGTCACGTATCTCAGGTGCTGGATATATTTCTTCTGAATGTTTTGCATTGTTTTCATTGCTTTTAAATGTCTTTTATTTTTTTAAATTGTTTTTACTTTTTGAATTTTAACCCTCCCCCCCCCAAGATGGCGCCACTCAGATGGTAGTTATAAAAATCAAATAAATATATAAAATATAAATAATTAAATAGGACTCAACCATCAGTCCACCCCAAGACCTGGGAAAATAGCCAGATCTTTAGTAGTTTCCTAAGTGTCATCAGGGATGCAGCCTTCCAGATCTTTGCCACCACAGAAACTATCAGCGGTATAATTTGTCATAATTTTAGTCAGCAATGAAGTGGTCTTTGTTAACAGCTTACCTCTGTTAGCCATCGTGACATCTTTATGATTTTACATATATCTTATAATTGAGGAGATGAGCTGCCACTTTAAATTTCTTAAAATGTCATAGAATAACAGCAGATCAGAGACATTGTGAGAAATCTTAAATGACAGTAAGTTTCGGGACAGAAATCCATCCAGGTTAGATGGGATCTTTTAAAGTTCCATCAGTCCTGGCCATAGTACTAAGCCATGTAAAGCTTGCATGTAATGGCAAAATGTTTAAATAAAAGAAATAGAAGAAATCTATAATTTGAAGCCAAACTAGCTGGCAACCCTTAAGGGATGTTGCTTAATCTAAAAAGCTACATAGGTCAGAAGTTGAATTTGAGACTTCCTGATAATTCCAGGACTATAAACAAGAATGAGAAGCCAAAATAGGAGACTGTGATAAACCCCTTCTGAAACCTTGCAAAGAAAATTACTACAAGTAGTTGCATTCAACTCAAAAGCAACTTTACTTATTTAATTTAAAGTTGGAAACATAGAAGATAAACAGCAATTTTCATTAAAAAATAAAGAAGACATTAAAGTACCAATTGGCTTGCAGCTTACATTGGTCAAAGTACTGCCTACATGATACAGAGAATGAGATATTTTTTAAAAAAATATTATATTATTAAACATTTATAATTATTATAAAAATATTTCCATCAGTTTCCTACATTTAGAGGAGAAATCTGGAAGATACATGGAAAATTTATTTATGGAAAGAGAGATCTGCCACTAGTTACTCATCAGTTATGGTGGCCTTTAAGGTAAAGGTAAAGGTTCCCCTCACACATACGTGCTAGTCATTGCCGACTCTAGGGGGCAGTGCTCATGTCCGTTTCAAAGCTGAAGAGCCAGCGCTGTCCGAAGATGTCTCCATGGTCATGTGGCCGGCATGACTCAATGCCAAAGGTGCACGGAACGCTGTTACCTTCCCACCAAAGGTGGTCCCTATTTTTTTCTACTTGCATTTTAGGTGCTTTCGAAACTGCTAGGTTGGCAGAAGCTGGGACAAGTAATGGGAGCTCATCCTGTTACACGGCAGCACTAGGGATTCGAACCGCTGAGCTGCCAACCTTTTGATCGACAAGATCAACGTCCTAGCCCCTGAGCCACCGCATCTCTCATGGTGGCCTTTATCTGCATCTTAAACTGTATTAAAACAATCTTCTTTAATTTGGGGAACAGATATTCTGCGAAATGCTGTGAGTTTTTGTCCTAATACAGCCAAAGGAGATGAATTTGGGGAATACTGTTCCATAGTATTTTTCATCCATGTCTAAGAAGTGACAAGCTTCAAATATGGAGAATCTTTGGGTGACAGATGCATTTTTGCAATACTGAAATTGAATTCATCCCACAAATTAAATCTTTCTAATGATAGTGTTCAACTCATTGTCAATCTTTCAGACATGGCATTCTTTTAATTAAATGTTGTTCTTTTATAAAGTAAAAGTGTTTTCATTTGTATGTCTGCTTTTGCCCTATTTTCAAGTTATTTGTGGATTGTGAATAGAGTTACAACCAGTAAAGATAACAAAGTAATATTATAAAATTGGTACAACTAAAAATAGAGAAATAATAAAATTGCATATTTACCTTTTCACATATCTCTCAACTGAAATTGTGACCACAAAATTGAGATATGCAATTAAAAATGTTAGAGCAAATTGA